>NC_047511.1:44007485-44127485 GCF_902827115.2 Pseudochaenichthys georgianus | reverse complement strand
TGTAATTAAAGATAGAAGAAGCAGTATGTCTCCCAGAGAATATAATTATGTGGCTCTGACAGCGGAGAGGGCATGGAGGGGTGTAGAGAGGATGAGGGGGGGGGGGGAGGGTGGAGGTGATTGAAGGGATCTAAGGGCCGTGTGGTGATTGGTGTGTGAGGTGTGTGTGCAGAGAAGGGAAGCCACAGGGGACGGAGGACGTTCAAGAGGCTGCAAAGGACTGTGGGTCATTGCTCGTCCTCTCACTGCTCTTCATTAGACACACACACACACACGCGCACACACACGCACGCACGCACACACACACTCCCTGAATAGCTGATTAAAGGGTAGAAGTATGATAGAGAGAAAGTGAGGTGGGTGTGGAGGGGTCTCCCCCCCAGAGGACAGTAATGTTTGAGCGAGAGGCAGGATGAATTAAAGTCCACCAGTTGAAGCTGTATTAGTAACAGGTTTATGTAATCCGTTACAAATGCTAATAACCTGTAAAAAAATGTAATGATTGTAGAGGAAACTTGTGTGTAGCAGCGATGCAGTGGGAGTCACCGACACGGGGAGAGCAGGAGCTTTGATGTCAAACACTGACGGTTTATTTGGAGCTTCGGCCGGAGGATTCACATCACAAGTCCAAGAGCCAGAGGTTCTGACTGCACGGGAGAGTTGCCACGTCAAATCTGGAGCGCCTCTCTCTCGTCAGCCCATTTAACTGGTTTCAGAGAGGAATCAACATATCTCCCACAACACATCAGAGACTGCACTGACCCCCCCACTTTCAAAACACACCTCTTCAGACTGGCTTTTAATCTGTGAATTATGCTGTGTTGCTGTTCTAATAACTTTTAAATTCTATTTTATCATGTTTTATCACCACTGTAAAGCGTCTTTGAGCACCTGGAAAAGCGCTTTGAAATGCAATGTATTATTATTATTATATTTGAGAAGATAGCCTAAACAGTTGGGAACACTTGCGTCTGACACTTATGGCCTCGAAGATTTCACACCTTGGAGTCCAACACCGAGAAGGAAGTGTCCCAGTGTACCCACAACAATAAACCATCTGTGACCGAGGGTTGCCCGGTCACAGAATGGGAACAACAACATTATGGCTGAAGCAGCCTCTCTCCTCAAAGGAGATAGCAGACGTCAGGGTTGGTCATGCACGACATATCTAGGAGTCTAGGACAATTCTTTCCCTAACGGCCGGTCCACTTACAGGCATGAAAAAAATCTTGAAAAGTCTTGATGCTGGGCGTGTCTGAAGCTTGGCGATTTCACGCGCCCAAGGCGACCAACAACCAATCACATGAATCTCCCGCCCCCGACATACAAAGCAATAGCAATGTTAAAACGAAGTAAACTGGATATAAACTCCCCAAACAGGCGAACACCTACCAGTTTCCCCCACTGTCTCTGCCACCTCCCTCCATGCCCGGTTCCTCCGGTTTGTATCCCGTTAATAGTTCTGGTCGGAAAGAACCGGGTGATTTGCTACCGTAATTTCTCGTTTGGAATATGAGGAAATGAACTGCGGTCTCTCCCTGCTTACACGCGGTTTGATTGGCTAGCGCTTGTACTGGCGGGATTTGCATAAACGGGATTTGATTGGCTGATGCCAGCTTCGAAAGCATCGGGAGCATCAAAAGTTGAACATTGCTCAACTTTTGATGCTCACGATGCAAAGCCATGCTCCGCTCCCCACAGTGCAGTTCGGCGAAGATTAAAAATCTTCTACGTCACCCCATTCAAGTGAATGGGCGAAGCGTTGAAAGATTTTGTTCATGCCTGTGTGTGGACGGGGCGTAACAGTCACGAATCAGATAACAATACCAAAGTAATGTAGTCTAATCACTTGATGTCACGTTATGATAACCTCAATATCAAATGCATCACAAAAAACATGTGGAGATACATTTCATATATCAGGCAAAAACGATTTTTGTATACTATAAGTTATTTTCATAATTTTCATAATTTGTTTATATGATTATTTAGATATTAAAAAAGGCAGATAATTAATAAAGTAGCCCTTAATGAAAACCAATAAACACATTCAGGAAATATGCCTACCGTATTAGACTTTATTTACAAATCATGTATCTGTAAATGCTTCTTCAGATAATATGTTAATTCCTCTGAAAGTAAAGAGGACATATTATTCAAATAGTTCAGGTGTATATCAGTATATAGTGTCTCTACTTTAAAGAGTCCTCTCCTGCTGATGTTCAGGTGTATATCAGTATGTAGTGTCTCTACTTTAAAGAGTCCTCTCCTGCTGATGTTCAGGTGTATATCAGTATGTAGTGTCTCTACTTTAAAGAGTCCTCTCCTGCTGATGTTCAGGTGTATATCAGTATGTAGTGTCTCTACTTTAAAGAGTCCTCTCCTGCTGATGTTCAGGTGTATATCAGTATGTAGTGTCTCTACTTTAAAGAGTCCTCTCCTCCTGCTGTTCAGGTGTATATCAGCATGTAGTGTCTCTACTTTAAAGAGTCCTCTCCTGCTGATGTTCAGGTGTATATCAGTGTGTAGTGTCTCTACTTTAAAGAGTCCTCTCCTGCTGATGTTTAGGTGTATACCAGTATGTAGTGTCTCTACTTTAAAGAGTCCTCTCCTCCTGATGTTCAGGTGTATATCAGCATGTAGTGTCTCTACTTTAAAGAGTCCTCTCCTGCTGATGTTCAGGTGTATATCAGTATGTAGAGTCTCTACTTTAAAGAGTCCTCTCCTGCTGATGTTCAGGTGTATATCAGTATGTAGTGTCTCTACTTTAAAGAGTCCTCTCCTGCTGATGTTCAGGTGTATATCAGTATGTAGTGTCTCTACTTTAAAGAGTCCTCTCCTGCTGATGTTTAGGTGTATATCAGTATGTAGTGTTTCTACTTTAAAGAGTCCTCTCCTCCTGATGTTCAGGTGTATATCAGCATGTAGTGTCTCTACTTTAAAGAGTCCTCTCCTGCTGATGTTCAGGTGTATATCAGTATGTAGTGTCTCTACTTTAAAGAGTCCTCTCCTCCTGATGTTCAGGTGTATATCAGTACGTAGTGTCTCTACTTTAAAGAGTCCTCTCCTGCTGATGTTCAGGTGTATATCAGCATGTAGTGTCTCTACTTTAAAGAGTCCTCTCCTGCTGATGTTCAGGTGTATATCAGTATGTAGTGTCTCTACTTTAAAGAGTCCTCTCCTGCTGATGTTCAGGTGTATATCAGTATGTAGTGTCTCTACTTTAAAGAGTCCTCTCCGGCTGATGTTCAGGTGTATATCAGTATGTAGTGTCTCTACTTTAAAGAGTCCTCTCCTGCTGATGTTCAGGTGTATATCAGTATGTAGTGTCTCTACTTTAAAGAGTCCTCTCCTGCTGATGTTCAGGTGTATATCAGTATGTAGTGTCTCTACTTTAAAGAGTCCTCTCCTGCTGATGTTCAGGTGTATATCAGTATGTAGTGTCTCTTCATGTTTCCATGCTTTAATGTTCAAAAAGCTCTTTATTTGTATCATACTGCCTGTGCAGCAGCACCTCTTTTCACCCTCTGTCTGAAACCAGAGCCCAATCTGCTCTGATTAGTTAGCTTGCCGGCTCTGGTCAACCGCTGAGAGATGTCCCGCCCCTTAGTCACATACAATGTGTTGGAGCACTAGCTAATTTGAGCCTTTGCATGCACACAAACCCATATAACTACAGTAAAGGGGAAAACCCCATAAAGCAGATTAGAGCCTCTTTAATTTAAGGGATTAAAGTTCCCTCTTCACATGGTACTCCCCTAGTCTGATTTATCATCTCATACTGCAGTTGTGTTTCTGAATTCTATGTTTTTTTAATTTCAAAATGTATATCAGCGAGCAGGAATGTGTCTTTTTGGCATCAAGATGACGAGGAATCCCAAAACACAGACACGGAAGCTAATTGCATGTGTGTGTGGCTCTGATTTGTCAGTGGGTGTCTTTGGAGCATACCAAGATGCTTGTGGTCCATGACAGAGCCCATAATGAGGAGGCAGCCAGATAGTGATCCATGATGGGAACCAGTGAGCTGCTGGAGCCGCATGGTGATCCATCAGCCAGACATCATGCAGCCACAATCATTAGAGATAAGAGCTTATGTATTTCATGTTGCGTCAAGACATTGTAAACACACACACACACACACACACACACACACACACACACACACACACACACACACACACACACACACACACACACACACACACACGTAAATAAAAGAGATTAAGTGTAGCCTACGTTTCCAATACTGGCGATCTACAGAGACTATGGATTCAGGTTCTGTGGTGAATAATAAGTAGTTACAGGATATTTCTTGATGTAGGTTGGATTGGTATACTCTCAAAAAGGGTTCTGTGCGCTCCTGTAATGTCATCTACATGTAAGCATCACCTTTTAGTTATAATCTGACATTTTGGTTATACTTATTGGCAGAGAGGGTAAAAGTACACACATCCTTTACTCAAGTAGAAGTACAGATACTCGTGTTTAAAAATACTCTGGTGGAAGTAGAAGTACTGACTAAACTTCTTTACTCAAGTCAAAGTAAAGAGGCTTTGAAGTGTACTTCAGTAAAAAGTACCCATAACTAGCAGCTGCTTTAAAGAGTACCTGACCTCCCTTTATATTAACAGAACAATAATGTCATTGTTAGCTAATGAATGTTTCCATGGTGACCAACGGCAACATGACAACGTTTCCATTGGTCCCTCTTCTTTAGAGAAGACCAGGAAGTGATGGATACACGGATCGTGTTCCAACCAATAGGCACGCAATGACTCTAAAGAATAATGGTCACGCCACCAACACACATTCAGACTAAAGGAACCAGCTGTTTGGGAAATGAGAGAAGTAGAAAGTACAGGTATTTGAGTTCAACATGTAAGAAGTAGAAAGTACAGGTATTTGAGTTCAACATGTAAGAAGTAGAAAGTACAGGTATTTGAGTTCAACATGAGAGAAGTAGAAAGTACAGGTATTTGAGTTCAACATGTAAGAAGTAGAAAGTACAGGTATTTGAGTTCAACATGTAAGAAGTAGAAAGTACAGGTATTTGAGTTCAACATGAGAGAAGTAGAAAGTACAGGTATTTGAGTTCAACATGAGAGAAGTAGAAAGTACAGGTATTTGAGTTCAACATGTAAGAAGTAGAAAGTACAGGTATTTGAGTTCAACATGTAAGAAGTAGAAAGTACAGGTATTTGAGTTCAACATGTAAGAATTAGAAAGTACAGGTATTTGTGTTCAACATGTAAGAAGTAGAAAGTACAGGTATTTGAGTTCAACATGTAAGAATTAGAAAGTACAGGTATTTGTGTTCAACATGTAAGAAGTAGAAAGTACAGGTATTTGAGTTCAACATGTGAGAAGTAGAAAGTACAGGTATTTGAGTTCAACATGTAAGAAGTAGAAAGTACAGGTATTTGAGTTCAACATGTGAGAAGTAGAAAGTACAGGTATTTGAGTTCAACATGTAAGAAGTAGAAAGTACAGGTATTTGTGTTCAACATGTGAGAAGTAGAAAGTACAGGTATTTGAGTTCAACATGTAAGAAGTAGAAAGTACAGGTATTTAGGTTCAACATGTAAGAAGTAGAAAGTACAGGTATTTGAGTTCAACATGTAAGAAGTAGAAAGTACAGGTATTTGGGTTCAACATGTGAGAACTAGAAAGTACAGGTATTTGGGTTCAACATGTAAGACGTCAAAGTAAAAAGTCGTCAGAAAAATAAGTAGTGGAGTAAAGTACTGATACCAGAAACATGGACTTAAGTACCGAAGTATTTGTACTCCATTACCTCCCACCTCTGCTCATTGGCTCTCCTGCAGTTGGAGGAGAAGATCAATATCCCTTGAATGCCTGTATGCTAACTTCTTGGACGGTCTCATTTCTTGAGTTAGTAAAGTAATTATTTCGACTCCAGTGTGTTCGGAGGTTTATGTCGTAATAATCTGAATAATGGGGAAGCTTTATTCAAGTGATTTTGTCTTAGACAATCCATAAAATTGCTGTTATAACTTCTCTAAATAATCAATGCCACAGTTAATCAGAAATACATTACAAATGACGTCTGAGCAAACGTTTTAAATGTGTGCAAAATATCAATAAATATCATTGTAAGGGAAACTTCTGCAGCAATGGAGAGTCAGGACTCAGAGAGACACGAGGAGAGCTGGAGCTTTGATGTCAATCACTGATGTTTATTACAAGTATCGGACAGAGAATTCATATCACAAGTCACAGCAGTAAAAGGTTCTGACTGCACGGGTGGGTTGCCACATCAATTCTGACCAGCCTCTCTCTGATAGACCTTTTAACTAGCTTACAGAGAGTTCATCAACAGCTGGGCGCACTGGAGATATCCCAACATCTGGAGACACTGAATCACTTGCCTGGCTCTTATGGCGCGTTTCCACCGCAGGCCTCGCTCGGCCTCGCTCGGTTTGGTTAGGCCTTATTAGGCCCGGCTCACTTTAATGCTGCGCTTCCATTACAGTTTAGGAACTGGGGCAGTTACTATAGTAACGCAGTGTAGGCGGAGCCGTGACGTCATCTTCAATGAGAGCCCCAGAAAAACAACACAGCCGTTAGCTGCTAGCACTCAGAGCTCACAGCTCCTCATATCTGTTCAGAAACTAGACACAAGTTAAACAAGTACAAACCACAGACTGCCTGTGTCATGGAGAATACAGTCGCTGGTTTATTTATGTCTGCAGGCCGTTGCTGTGAGTGTGGACGGTCGGAGCATATATAACGTTAGCTTAGCCGATCTCCATTCAGAAAACACGCATTTTAAAAGGTGTTTCTCTGCCGTCTGTCTGCAGACTTGTCAAAGCATTAATTCATGTTTTTACTAACCGGTATCAGTATGTTGTTACTTCGGCATCATTTTGAAACGTGTATTACAATTAAATCACGGTCAAATATGTTCATCTTGTTGTAGCCCCCTTTCCAGCGATTCTCTCTCTAGTTTAGCAAACTCAGCCCGACTCAGCCTGGTTGTTCCTGGCCCTAGAACCACGATTTAGTCGGGCCAGAAAAAAGGTGAAAAAGTCGCCCCGGGCCAAAACCAGGCCAAGTGGAAACGCAACCACAAACGGGCCCCGCACGGCTCGGCACGCTTAAAGCGAGCTACCCGCAGCAGTGGAAACGCGCCATTAGACTCCTAGGAGTAGGACAGAATTAATCCCCAACAATCATCATGATATGTCATTTTGGAAAGCACTTTATTACCATTTTTTCAATTTCCCAGTTGGCTTGTGGATGATGAATCTTAATTGAAGTAGGGTAGAAGTACAAAGTAGCATAAGATGGAAGTACTCAAGTAAAGTACAAGTACCTCAAGATTGTACTTAAGTACAGTACTTGAGTTAATCTACTTACCACCTCTGGAGACTACAGACGTTTGGAATTGGCCCTCAGACCCACGGCTCACAGAGATATGTTGATATGTGCATAAAAAAAGGAAGGAAGGAAAATCTCATTTTCACAATATTTACATGCCAGGCTATTTTTTGCACACGGTGATTTCCTGAAATCCCCTCTGGTTTCCTGGCAACCTCAGAGAGGACAACACTTCAGGAAGCTGCTGGGGATTTGCTCTTTTGTACCCAACAAAGCAAAGCTCTCTGTGTCTGCCTGATTATGCTAAACTAAGCAAACCAGATGCTGACTGCTGCCTCGACTTACTGGACAGATATGAGAGCAATATTGATCTTATTATTTAGCTCTTAGCAAAAAAGAAGATAAGCGTATTTCCAAAATGTCCCATTACTACTTTGAATGCCTCCCTGAGCGTACTGCAATAAGAATACAATGCCCATTAAGGCAATTACAGAAGGACCAAAGAGTGGCCCATTTCCAGGTGTGGTTAATAGCTGACAGAATCAATAAGAGAATCAACAAGTGAGCTCTTGAATAACAATTACTTTTAGTCACTGACAACACGGTGTCCGACAAGTGGGCAAAACACAGAAACATCTTCACCAACCTGACGAAACATGTGCTGTGGCTCAGTGGATAGTATGATGGACTTCCAATCAGGGGATAGCAAGTTCGAGTCCCACTGCAGTCAGCATGTCGTTGTGTCCCTGAGACATTGCCCACAGTGTTGAGTATGGAAGTCGCTTTGGATAAAACCGTCTAACAAGTGACCTGTAATGTGTAGCGCTGAATAAACTAAACGCTGGGGACACTAAAAAGTGATGCACACATCTGGGAGCAGAGCGCTTGTTGGCATTTGCGGCTTATAAAGCTGGCCAACTGTCACTGTTGTTGGAAAGATGTACAATGTTAAGGCACATTTTAATAATGACATGATTTTCGCACACGAACCAAGCATCGAACTTGGGGTGACAGAAATGTCTCCATCGGAGCCCCCTCCCTCTGGAACTCACTCCCACAACCAATCAGAGACTGCACTCACCAAATATGTTTATCTTCTCTTTCAAAACACTCTCCTTTGTAGACTCGCTTTTCAAGTGCTATTGATGCCGTGTCCTTGTGATAGATGTGGTTTTATTGCTCGATTTTTTTGTTAGACTTTTTATCTTTGCCCATTTGTTTTCCCTTTTAAAGCGTCTTCAAACACCAGACAAAGCGCTTGATAGATAAAATGCATTATTAGTATTAATAATGCGACATCAACCAGCTCTGACTGGGGGGTCCCAAGGCGCTCCCAGGCCAGCGAAGAGATATAATCCCTGCACCTGGTCCTAGGCCTACCCCTTGGTCTCTTCCCAGCTGGACGTGCCTGGAACACCTCCCTAGGGAGGCGCCCAGGTGGCATCCTAACTAGGTGCCCGAACCACCTCAACTGGCTCCTTTCGACGCGAAGGAGGAGCGGCTCAACTCCGAGTCCCTCCCTGATGACCGAACTTCTCACCTTATCCCTAAGGGAGACGCCAGCCACCCTGCGGAGAAAACCCATCTCGGCCGCTTGTATCCGCGATCTCGTTCTTTCGGTCGTGGCATTAATATAATCCCTTCCGACATAAATAGATTAGCTAGGTTAGCTACCTAGCTGTCAGCAGATCTTCAATAATATCTGAAGGAATCTTGTGTGCGTCACTTTTTAGTGTCCCCTTGTTCCGCTGTGTTTTGAGCTTCTTGCAGCATTTCGTATTCGCAGCGGTTTTAGTAAACGCTGCGCACGTCTCAAGTTCGTGAAGAGGTTTTCTAAATGCTGCCCATGTGTTTTCAAGTTGGTGAAGATGTTACCTAATGTTCACGTGTGTTGGCACGTGAGAGGAGTTGTTATATTTGCATCGTTTTTTAAACTGCAGCACGTTGGTTATGATCCGTATTCGTTCTTCCCTTTTTTTATTTTGTCATGTCAAGATCTGTCTTTGTTTTCCCATTTTATTTTTAACAGTGTATTTTTCTGAAATACACTGCCTCCAAACACTCGTTTAATGAGGGCTTAAATAAGTGGGATGGACGAAGAGGGGTAATGGATCGAGCACATCGATTCATTTCGACATGCCGTCCATTGTTATAGAGAATAAAGGCACTTCCGCTGGTTTAGATTTATTCTGATTACTTGTAACCCAAATGAAAGTTTAAACTCCTCTTTTGTTTCCTTTTTTATCCGCCGTGAAAAAGCCATGTTTGAACTACAGATTGGTTTCTTACTCCATCTTTCAGCCGGGGGCGGATCTATCTATCTATTTTATGCTGCAGGGTTGGAAAGTCAATTGAAAGTTAATTCCAATGTGTTCGTAATTATTCCCCGCTTTCTCCAGGAGTAAATGTTTTAGTTCCTGCACCTTCCCATCCTCTGACACTTGTCTTGTTTCCAGGCTTTATCCAGAGGATGTAAGGTAATATGTTGGTGCCGGTCGACAGACTTTCTATTCAAACATAATTATAGGATGACAACAAACATGTTAATTCTTTCAGCTGTCAACACATGCGGAACAGATTCCACAGGTGGTCGAGTTTTGCATGTTTGTGTGAATCCATTCAATGAGAGGTAATTGGGTTGTCTCTGTGTGACCCGGCCATCCTGTTTTACTTCAACAATCAGCTTAACCTTTTAGCCAGTTACGACTAAATGTCAAAGGGCTGCTGTGGTGCTCAACCCGAGTGAAGAGAGGGACTGATAGAAATGTACGTCCTTCAAATCTCTACTAAGTCGGACAAAGGAAAACACTTGTATATGGTAAGTTTAAAGAGGCCCTATTAGGCATGTTGTGGTGTTCCCTTTCCTGTAGTGTGTTCTATAGGTTTGTGTGCATGTAAAGGGTCTGCAAAGGCCTCTATGTAACACTCACGTTTCTATTGGCTAGCGCTCCAACACAGATTACGTTCACACCGGAATAAGTCCCTGGGGGAGGATTAGGCAAATGAAGCCGCTGACGTCACTTCTTCTTCTTCTGCTTTGGCTTTACTGGCAGGCCGCAAACCACTTCACGGCGTATACTGCCGCCCAAAGTCCCCGGCCGGAAGTCCCCGGAGTTGGGGAAGGCTTCAGTAGAAGCTGCTGGGACTCCCAGCAGCTTCTACTGAAGCCTTCCGAGTAAATCGCCAGAACGCCGACACCTCCTCATCTCCACCGCTCCCATGTTTTATTTTGTGTTGCCATAAGTTAGTCTCTCTGCGTTTCTGCGCTGGGCTAATGCTAATGCTAATAATGCTAATGCGAGGATAATAAAATGGCGGCTTCACAAAACTTTTTGGGAGTTTTACGGGGCGTGGTTTGCAATCCGCCCAGCCAATCAGACACAGGAACCTTTTTCTCCCACGAAAGTACCTGCTCTCTAGCGGGGACGGAAAAGGGGGTAAAGAGGTTCTGATGAACTAATTTTTGTTTTTTTACATTTCGGAACTAAAGTAGGAAAAGTACTGCGGTGTGAACGCGCCTCTAGTAGGCTAAGGGGTTGACCAATCACAACAGAGTCGGCCAGCTAACCAATCAGAGCAGACTGGGCTCTGGTTTCAGACAGAGGGTGAAAAGAGGTGCTGCAGCACAGGCAGTACGAGAACAATAAAGAGCTTTTTGAACATTAAAGCATGGAGACATGTCCCAGTAGAGACACTACATACAAGTAAGGACCTGAAAATATGTCCTCCTTAAATCGGGAGAGAGAGGAACTCCCTTTTTCCGAGGGTTTCTCCTTGCAATACTTTTGTTAAATCACAAATCAATAACAGACTTCTGATGTTGCACTGAGCTGTGCTGGGAGAAAATAGAGGCGACAAATGTCACAGAATGTCATACAGCACAAGAAAAGATCGGGTACATTCGTTTGTTTGACTGCCAAAATAACTTACCCAAGGATGTCTCACTGAGCAGGGTTATTAGGTATTAAATAGATAGATCTTAATTTATCATTGTGCTCATAACTATGAACATCAGATTAGCAATTATTCAGCAATCATAAAAGAACAGGTGAAGTGAAATGAAGTGACCACTGATTAGATTCAGAGGTTTTATTGTCTGCACAAAGCTAGTGTAGAAATAGCAATGAAAGTCTTCTGACCTGAGCTCCTCCAACAACGCAACATATATAATAAAACACAAAATAATGTAATTATTATTACATGTCACAAACGAAGGCAAAGTCTGTCTGCATGAATTGAACGAACCAGGTAATATAAGCATGCTTTGGAGTCTCCACATGATCGGATGCGCTTGATGCTGTAATGCAGAAAGAACCCGGTGAGCATGTGAGATATCTTCAAACTGAAGCAGCAGATCTGAGGGTTTAGAGCTGTGCCTGGTGTGGAAATGTTGTCTGGGAAGGACTCCAGCTTCAGTTTGCTAATCCCTTGATGTTTCCACCCGGCACTGAGAGCAGGCCAGCGGTGATTGGTGGAGCATGTAGAGCTCAGAGTCCATGAGAAGAGCTGCTGTCGAGGACTTGATCACCTGATTGATGGCCACGAGAGTGAGGGACCTGTTTAATTCAATCATTTGGTTTGCAAATGCTATTTTAAAAAACACATCAGAGGTCTTTTTTGATCCGTTCGAAGTGATCTAATTGAAGTGGAGATGAATGAGTGGCTGGTTTGTGCAGTTTGAAGTAGTGGGGGGAAGGATAGGTCAGATTGTACGATGGTCGGCCGTTCAAAAGCGCTACAACGGCCGAAAACACTTACATGTACACGAGGAGACACGAAGTGCACTTTCAAAAACAATGTGAATAAAAAAACGTAAATGTGCCGAAACACATGCAGTAACATCTTCACTAAGTTGACAACACGTGTGCAGCGCTTAGACAACACTCACCAACTTGACGAAACAGGCGCACAATTTACTAAAAGGGCTTCAAATATAAAACAATGCAAGAAGCTCAAAGCACAACAGAAACCAGGGGACACTAAACAGTGATGCACACAGCTGGGGGATTATCGAGAGGCGAAGTCCCTCCCTTTCCGGGGGAGCACCATGGGACCTTATTTCTGAAAAAGTATGCATTGAAGTCGATGGAGAGAGAAAGATTATCTTTTGATCCCGTTTGAATTGAGCCACGAGTTACACATATGATGTTTGTTAGTTTAGTTTAGTCAATTTATTTAACATGTCAGAAACAAAAAAATATATAACAATAATATATATATATATATTCTCTTTTTTTCTTTTTTTCACTCAGATTAATAATTATAACAAAGTACCAAAAAAACAAATAATAACAAAAAAAAAAAAAAGGGCAAGAAGAAGCTTAAAAAAACTGTTCTGGTCCTACCCCCTCTAACATATATGTTTCTTATAAAACATTAGGTCATCGTCATCAGCATGTTTGTCTTGTTTTACAAAACAATCAGAAAGAAATTACTTTTTACAATTACAAGAAATAACAACAAATGGGATTTTACAGGTCCTGTTCATAACCATTAATGAACAGACAATGTTTGTCAATTGAAAAGATAATTTTGCAAGTCAAAAAAATCAAATGTGCCGTAAAACTGTGAAGTAACACTTTTGTTTGTGCGAAACGCTCAATGAACTACATCTCCGGTCTTGCACACGTCACCAACACCAAGACCGAGCTGGATATTTCACTTCTTTCTTTCAGAACGAGGCGGAAAGTATTAAAAGAGGTGAAAATCACTCCAAGTCTGGGCGTGTTGAGAGCTGCACACACACAAGGGCAGTTAGTCGGTTCCAGCAGACCGGCGTTACAAGGTTTCAGTGAGTAACACGAGTGTAATGTGTAACGTTAATGACAGCACTTACTCTGGGACTTGTAGTCTTTCTAGCTGCGTATTTTTCATAGTCTTATATTTCAACAGTTTTACGACAAACGTGACTTTTTTGACGTGGAAATTATTTTTAAGATTGACAAACATCATATGTGTCATTCGTGGCACAATTCAAACGGGATCGAAAGATACGTTTTCTCTCTCCATTGACTTCAATACATCATTTTCAGAAATAAGGTCCCGTGGACCGGAAGGAGACGGGCGTGACTTCGCCGCTCTATAAAGTCGGCTGTGAGTTTGTCTGTTTCATGAGTGTTGTGTCAGTATATTTGAAATGACTAGCTTAGCTCGCTAGCTTAAAGCAGATCTGTCATGTGATCACATTGTTAAAATAGGCCAATACAACCTTTTAGGTGAGTTTCCAGGGACAGTTGGCCAACTTTGTAATCCACGAACGTTAGCAAGTGCTCCGGTCCCAGCTGTGTGCGTCACTTTTTAGTGTCCCCGTTGCATGTGTTTTGGCACATTTGTGTTTTTATATTAGCATCGTTTTTGATACTGCAGACTTTGAATGGAAGTGTTTTGGGACGTTGTATGTTTGCATCTGTCGGCCACCATAAGATTAGCTTTACTTGCTAAACACCCTTCTAAACAATCTCTATAGTCAGATTGACTATTAGCGAGCTAGCTTAAAGCAGATCTGTCATGTGATCACATTGTTAGGCCAATAAAACATTTTAGGTGAGTTTCCAGGGACAGTTGGACAACTCTGTAATAATAATAATAATATATTTAATTGATATAGCGCTTCTCATCTGCCAAGACAAATCTCGAAGTGCTTCACAACAAGGGATACTGATACGCTTTGAGATAATAAAAGACAAATAATTGTAATAATAATAAGAAATCAAAAAATAAAATATAAAATAGAGTACAAAAATAAAAGTCGGAGATAGCGATAAAAATGGCAGTACTCCAGGTGTACCGTGCTCAAAGTTTATTCGAAGGCCTGCCGAAAGAAGAGGGTCTTAAGGCCGGTTTTGAAGACCTCGGTGGAAGGGGCAGATCTCAGCTGATCTGGGAGGGAGTTCCAGAGGCGCGGGGCGAATGAGCAGAAGGCTCGGTCTCCCATTGTTCGGAGACGTGTGCGGGGGATGTAAAGAATCCCGGAACGTCAGCAAGCGCTCATATCCCAGCTGTGTGCGTCACTTTTTAGAGTCCCCGTTTTCGTTTTGTCTTTTGCATAAACGCTGCCCATATTTTATCAAGTTTGTGAAGGTTTTCTAAATGCTTCATGTGTTTTCAAGTTCAGGAATAAGTGGTTTCTTTATTTGCAGGTGTTTCGGCACATTTGTGTTTTTATATTTGCATCGCTTTTGAAACTGCAGACTTCTAATAGAAGTCTTTTGGGCCGTTGTTAGCATGTTAGCATGTTAGCATGTTAGCAGCTGTTAAAACCACCATAACATTGGCTTAATTGACTAAACACCCTTCCTACAGATCTCAATTGTTATGCCTTGTTCACACTGCTGCTGCTAACCCTCCTCGCTTCAGTCCGTTTTACTGCACGGACATTGAGTGGTCAAACCAGGCTTTAAAAGAGAACGTGAGTGTAAATTATTTTATGAACCAGAGACATTATGAGGGTTCATTTGCTATTTGGCTAAAATCATATAGTGCTATCAACACAGTTCCACTATATTTATAGCTTGCCATTAACTCAATTTCCTTGAGTTGTTGCCCTATAACGGCTGCTGATAACACTCTCACTCACGACACAGAGGCATCAGAAGCATATTTACATTAGGCGTTCTGTTTCATTATAGAGATTATTATAATGCATGGCTGGAACATGACTTTAATTAACAGTGTAGCGTCGTCTCTATGCACACACAGGCTCCCTCTCGTTCATTTTAAATTGTGCACATGTTGAAAGGTGACTCCTTAGCATGAATATATCTCACTGCCACAGGAGGCTTTAGAGGGTAATTGTTTTGCTGATTCTACCGTGAGCAAACAGAACACTTTAAAAGCAGAGCAGTAAATAACGTAACCCAAAAGAAAGGCTTCTTAATGGATTGTTGTTTTTTTCTCCCGTTAGCAATTGTAGCATTTATCTCAGCATGAATAGCTTTGTTAGAATTAGATTACCTCAAATGTTTGTCTGGAATTAGAGCTTGCATACTTTCGTTGTGTGGCACTCTGGGTAATAGTTTCATGATGTATCATAGGGGGAAATAATTAGATCTACCATTTCATTACTTACCCAAACAAAATGGACGAGGAGTGGAACAAGAAGTCGAGATGCGGCTAGTATCAGAACCTCAGCATGAAGTCATTCTTTACGCTTCTTGTTGGAAAGGGGACACAAAAGCACCGCAGAGTAACACAAACCAACCAAATCCTGATGCAAAACAACTACAAAGATAGATAAGCGACCACAAGATGCATTAAAGTCATACAACATGACCACAGAATACACAAAATGATCAACACACATATGCATGTAATTTGCTCCAAGAGTAATGTAATCTTGTAGAGAACCACGCTGAAAGAACCACTTAAAGAAGACGTATGATAGAAGAAGATTTAAGCCTTCATAAATCCATAACACACTCAAATCAAGTTTTATTTATATAGCACATTTATAAACGATGTTTGGTGGAGCCAAAGTGCTGTACATATAATAAATATAGCCTACAGTAGAGACACTTTACAGCAAATACAACAGCACAGTTTGTTAGAATATCAGTATGAGAAAAACGACACCCTCTGTCCTTAGACCCTCTGTCCTTAGACCCTCTGTCCTTAGACCCTCTGTCCTTAGACCTTCTATCCTCAGACCCTCTGTCCTTAGACCTTCTGTCCTCAGACCCTCTGTCCTTAGACCTTCTGTCCTTAGACCCTCTGTCCTTAGACCTTCTATCCTCAGACCCTCTGTCCTTAGACCTTCTGTCCTCAGACCCTCTGTCCTTAGACCTTCTATCCTTAGACCCTCTGTCCTTAGACACTCTGTCCTCAGACCCTCTGTCCTTAGACACTCTGTCCTCAGACCCTCTGTCCTTAGACCCTCTGTCCTTAGACCTTCTATCCTTAGACCCTCTGTCCTTAGACACTCTGTCCTCAGACCCTCTGTCCTTAGACACTCTGTCCTCAGACCCTCTGTCCTTAGACCCTCTGTCCTTAGACCTTCTATCCTTAGACCCTCTGTCCTTAGACACTCTGTCCTCAGACCCTCTGTCCTTAGACCCTCTGTCCTTAGACACTCTGTCCTTAGACCCACTGTCCTTAGACCCTCTGTCCTCAGACACTCTGTCCTCAGACCCTCTGTCCTTAGACCCTCTGTCCTTAGACACTCTGTCCTCAGACCCTCTGTCCTTAGACCTTCTATCCTTAGACCCTCTGTCCTTAGACACTCTGTCCTCAGACCCTCTGTCCTTAGACCCTCTGTCCTTAGACACTCTGTCCTCAGACCCTCTGTCCTTAGACCCTCTGTCCTCAGACCCTCTGTCCTTAGACCCTCACATCGTACAAGGAAACACTTCCAGAGAAAACCCACAGTTTAAAGGGAACATGGAGAAACCTCAGGGAGAGCAGCAGAGGAGGGATCCCTCTCCCAGGACGGACATACTGCAATAGATGCCGTGTGGAAATCAGAGATAATACATTTTACAGCATATAGACCGAATGTTAGGAAATGCATGTGTCTGTAATGAGAAGATGAATCCACGAGGATGTCAGCTACAATCCTGAGGAAGCCATCAGGGAAGCAGCATGACGAGACCCAAGGCAGGACCGCAGAGACAGGTTCAGGCATGACCCGAAGTCCACGACTTAATCCAGAACTCAGGATAGAGGATCCAGGACACAGGACTACAGCAAGAGGATCAGCCTCGACTCCGGGTCCCGGCGTAGAGATAGATACAAGACAAGAAGAAAGATTTGGCTGGGTTAATGGGAACAAGAGAATACACAGACACAGACAGAGAGGGGGAAGGTCATTGGATAAGAGCTATTCTTGATAACCCTCTAGAAAGATCTCATGACCTTCCCCACTCAATCTATCAACAGGAAACACTACAGGAAGAGGAAAACCCCAAAAAGCACTCACAACTCACAACTCGAGCACTTGTGCTGCATTCATACATAACGCCCCTCGCCACTCGACAACCAACCAAACAGCCTCCTTAATACGCCGCTCTATTGAACCTGCCAGATCTCTCTCTATGCATTGCTTGCTGCTGCTATTGCTGCAGCTACTTCCACGTCGCTACTGTAGCCTGCCCACCAGCCCAGCTTCCACCTGTAGGCCCGGGGTGTTAGTATATCACTCATCGTGCTATGTGTATCTGTGGAGTGATGAGGCCCGAGCCTATATGCTGCTTCTAATAAACATGTTAAAGAAACACGTGAGTTGTCTGACTGAACTTAATTCAAGAAATAAGTAAAGATTATTTTCTTCCATATTGAGCTACGATAAGCTAATTGTCCATCTGCAGTCCTTGTGAGTGCACATTGATGGATTGTCTTGTGGGGGTGGTGACTGCATGTGTGTCTGCAGCCAGTTGGCGCATCATGTTCTGTAATTATTCCTACTTCTTTATTTAGACCAGGGATGGGCAAATGGCGGCCCGCGGGCCGCATGCGGCCCCCACCTCCTCTTTTTGCGGCCCTCATATTAATTTATAAACAACGTAATTAATTAAAAAAATAATAATTAAAAAAATCTTATTTTTTTTTCATTTGTTTTACTTGTAGTACTGATACCGTCCACTAGACTCCTAGTTACGTCGCGAGCTGCGTACATGATTTCAAATACCACAAAATAATCTGTGATGCATTTGTGTGTATTGTGTTTGTTTCCCGGGGAAACCCTCACAAGAAACACCGGCTGTTGTTATGCCTGCTGTGACGTTAAATTGCCTCTTATAATTATCATCTGAATTTGGCGGAAAAAGTTTAATATTCTTAAAAAGACTTTGTTTATTTGAAATCAGATGAAAACAAACTGTCACGGACCCTGCCGTGTTATCTATGATTACTACGCTTTTCATTCATAATTTCAGCGGGAGGGAGGGGGAGTGGCGCTGAGGAACAGCAAAGTGCGGGCGTGTTGGCATTCCCCTTATTGTGGAATAAGGGGAATGCAGAGACTGGCTACAAGTGTTTTAGGTTCAAATTAGACAACTAATGTCTGGGTTAATCTCAATACACACAATTTCCGTGCTTTCCAATAGTTTAAAATAGCTTTATTCCACTGTTTAATAACCTGTTCAATACAAACATGCCACTTGTACAAATGAAATAACATTTCTGTGAACTGATATTTGTTTAGTGAGCTTATTAGAGGATGTTCCCATTTATTGGGGATGTTCCCTTTGATTGTAAAATGTCAATGAAGATGTCAGACTTAGTATATTTGTTAATAATTACATACAACACATGGAATTTTTGTGTGTTCCAAGTGAATCTACGGCCCCCTGGTGGCCAGTACATCAATTATGTGGCCCCCACCACCATCAAAGTTGCCCATCCCTGATTTAGTCAGTGCATGTTCTTGGACCAGGAGGTAACAGACTGTGTACAAGCTACCGTAAGGCTCAGTGTCTGCCTGTTGTGATGCCGCACAGCCCACACAAGGACACAGGTTTTATGGATGAGCTTTTGTGGCAGAAACATTCTGCCTTTTCTATCAGGAAATGTTCAGACATTGAGACACTTTGATTTGCTGCCCGTGCTCCCACACTGTGCAGAATGAACGGACAATGGTTGTGACATTGTACTTTTCTGCTGTAATCATATGATTTAGACCATTTATCTTGTCCGTTGCATATAAAGAAGTCTCATCCTCAGAATCAGAAACAGGTTTATTACCAGGTAAGTTGACATGTACGACGGATTTGACTTCATACAAATAAAACAAAAAATTAAAAACGCAGATAGAAAACTTTTTAAAGAAATGTATAATAAGATAAAAAAATATAGTAATTTTAATTATCCTAATGTTTGAACATATTTTTTATGAATGTATTTAGCTCTCCAAACTCCCACGTGGGACTAAAATAGTGGTGGACCTAAAATAAATTGCCCTGAAGCTCTACTGTGTTACAAAATCCGATTAAGCAGAACGGGGTATTGCTGAACCTACTGCTTGAAAAAAATGGAAAATGCGCATTTTTGTAGGTTTCTTACAAAACGACATTAAAAATGGTGACGTTTTCTTTTTTTTCATAATTATATATCTGGTTAATGTTTATTTGTATAATTTAAACTGTTGTGAATTTAAATTAACAAGGCAATGTAAGAGAAAGGTACTCGAAAGGAGGGTCAGGCCGATTGTCGAACCTCAGATTGAGGAGGAACAATGCGGATTCCGTCCTGGTCGTGGAACGACGGATCAGCTTTTTACTCTCGCAAGGATCCTGGAGGGGGCCTGGGAGTACGCTTATCCGGTCTACATGTGTTTTGTAGACTTGGAGAAGGCGTATGACCGGGTTCCCAGGGAGTTACTGTGGGAGGTGGGAGTATGGGGTGAGGGGGTCTCTACTCAGGGCCATCCAATCTCTGTACTCCCAAAGCGAGAGCTGTGTCCGGGTCCTCGGCAGTAAGTCGGACCCATTTCTGGTGAGGGTTGGCCTCCGCCAGGGCTGCGCTTTGTCACCAATCCTGTTTGTAATATACATGGATCGGATTTCGAGGCGTAGTCGTGGGGGGGGGGGTCTGCAGTTCGGTGGACTAAGGATTGCACCACTGCTTTTTGCAGATGATGTGGTTCTGATGGCTTCATCGGTCTGCGACCTTCAGCACTCACTGGATCGGTTCGCAACCGAGTGTGAAGCGGCTGGGATGAGGATCAGCACCTCCAAATCTGAGGCCATGGTTCTCAGCAGGAAACCGATGGACTGTCCACTCCAAGTAGGGAATGAGTCCTTACCCCAAGTGAAGGAGTTCAAGTATCTCGGGGTCTTGTTCTCGAGTGAGGGATCAATGGAGCGTGAGATGGGCCGGAGAATCGGAGCAGCGGGAGCGGTATTGCAGTCGCTTTACCGCACCGTTGTGACGAAAAGGGAGCTGAGCCGGAAGGCAAAGCTCTCTGTCTACCGGGCCATTTTCGTTCCTAACCTCACCTATGGTCATGAAGGATGGGTCATGACCGAAAGAACGAGATCGCGGATACAAGCGGCCGAGATGGGTTTCCTCCGCCGGGTGGCTGGTGTCTCCCTTAGAGATAAGGTGAGAAGTTCGGTCATCAGGGAGGGACTCGGAGTTGAGCCGCTCCTCCTTCGCGTCGAAAGAAGCCAGTTGAGGTGGTTCGGGCACCTAGTTAGGATGCCACCTGGGCGCCTCCCTAGGGAGGTGTTCCAGGCACGTCCAGCTGGGAAGAGACCAAGGGGTAGACCTAGGACCAGGTGGAGGGATTATATCTCTTCGCTGGCCTGGGAGCGCCTTGGGATCCCCCAGTCAGAGCTGGTTGATGTCGCCAGGGAAAAGAAAGTTTGGGGCTCTCTGCTGGAACTGCTACCCCCGCGACCCGACCACGGATAAGCGGGAGAAGATGGATGGATGGATGGATGTAAGAGAAATTAGGACACAAGAAATAAACAGTCCAAAATATTTCTGAAATAGAAATAAAATAGCAATAAAAAGTTAATAAATATGTGGAAATACAAATTTCCAGAAACGAATATTATGCAGGATAATATGATATACATTAATTATGCAATAAATTGATTATTCAATATTAAATTTAATAAAAATGTAAAATGTACAGTGGGAGTTTAATTTATTTGATTGGACGATCCGTGCTTAAGTCAGAGACATTACATTACATTGCATTTAGCTGACGCTTTACGCGACTTACAATAAGTACATTGCTGACATAAAAGTTACTTGATAACAGAATCAAAGTGTCTCCATGACGATGAGCTGTTTGTTTCCCAGGGAGAAATCACTGCACACCACAGCTGGAGAACAGCGCTCTGTATTAATAAAGGTATTCTGATTCTCTGATATCCTCCATAGACCCCACACGTCACCACGGTAACAAACAGTCGTTGGATGCCCTCTCAAGCTGATTGAGTAAAGCTCATTATCTTCAACCGTCACAGTGAATCCATTTCATCAGTGCAGCAGCTCTCTATACCAGCCGCCTCTACTCATCTCATCCACTGAATATCACCCAGGCCCTTTTTAACACTGAGCCTCTCTTCTAAGCAGATTAACTTAACATCTTCGTGAAACCTGTCATGTTGTTCCTGCTGTGGCTGCTGTTGATGATGTGTTCAGAGTAAACAATGACAGCGTGTATGACCTGTGAGGGCAACATTTATAATGTTCAATAATACATAAATAAAGCTGCATTTAAAATTGTCAATGGTGTGGTTAAGTGAAAATTGTGGGCCAACCCAACAATTAGCATCACTCGACTAAGACAATGGTTTTTTCCATGCAATATTAAAATAAGCTTTGTGATAAACAAACATTTATGATACTTACACGTTTTGTTCAGCAGGATAATCTCCACATATTAACACCACTTTATGATTTTTGAAGTAAAAGCTAAGCTAAAGGCGGCTAATGTTGGGCTTTAAAGGAACTACAGCACGGTCACACGACTTCACGTCACCACCGCTAAGCTAAAGGAGGCTAAAGTTGGGCTATAAAGGAACTACAGCACGGTCACATGACTTCACGTCACCACCGCTAAGCTAAAGGAGGCTAAAGTTGGGCTATAAAGGAACTACAGCACGGTCACATGACTTCACGTCACCACCGCTAAGCTAAAGGCGGCTAATGTTGGGCTATAAAGGAACTACAGCACGGTCACATGACTTCACGTCACCACCGCTAAGCTAAAGGAGGCTAAAGTTGGGCTATAAAGGAACTACAGCACGGTCACATGACTTCACGTCACCACCGCTAAGCTAAAGGAGGCTAATGTTGGGCTATAAAGGAACTACAGCATGGTCACATTACTTTTCGTCACCACCGCTAAGCTAAAGGTGGCTAATGTTGGGCTATAAAGGAACTACAGCACGGTCACATGACTTCACGTCACCACCGCTAAGCTAAACGCGGCTAATGTTGGGCTTTAAAGGAACTACAGCACGGTCACATGACTTCACGTCTCCACTGCTAAGCTAAAGGTGCCTAATGTTGGGCTATAAAGGAACTACAGCACGGTCACATGACTTCACGTCACCACCGCTAAGCTAAAGGCGGCTAATGTTGGGCTTTAAAGGAACTACAGCACGGTCACATGACTTCACGTCACCACCGCTAAGCTAAAGGCGGCTAATGTTGGGCTTTAAAGGAACTACAGCACGGTCACATGACTTCACGTCACCACCGCTAAGCTAAAGGTGGCTAATGTTTAGCTTGAAGACATTTAGTCGTCTCATTTAGACACTTGTTATCAACTGCCGTTTTTAAATTCCCCAGTCAGGTATTTACTGAAGAATTTGATGTCATAGAGCAAAACGTAAACATTCTTCTGAACAATAGAGCATTAAAAGAAACCTTTCAGACGAGGGAAACGTAAATGTTAAACTGCTGACTCATTTATGGCTTTTAGGCCTCATTCCTGCATCACTCTATATTGCTATAAGATTCATCTGGCACTCATGTAATGTAGAATACCTGCAAGTATATTCAACTATAGCTACTTTATACTGTAGCTAAGACTTGTGATGCTTTATTATACACTTTACGCATTGTGCCTTTATCTTGTGACATCTCTCAGCCCAATCATCCATCTATATCTGTTTCTGGGGATTCCCATGATGCTCCTAGCAAGCTCATGGATATATATTTAGTCTGCAGTGTGTCTGGGTTTTCCAGAAAGGCGCTTTAGACTGCCACGAGCCACCACTATAATGATTCATTTGTTCCATGCACAGCTAAATTATTGAATACATCGTTAATTTGACTTAACTAGCTGAATTAGCACATTGTCTAATGGTATTTCATACCGCCTAAAGGTATTTTTTGTGACAGAGCCACTGAACTGGAATCTATTTGGACGACTGTCTTATTTCTAATTCACGTTGATTGTGGTGAAGCCATGGACAAGTTTCCACATTATGGACTTTTAGGTTTCGTACCAAATCTTTTCCTTCTGATCAGGCGTGTTTTCCTCTTTAGTTAGAAGCAGCACTACTTTGTTACTAAATCCTACTAACTGGGCTTTTTCACTTAATGTCAGATAATTTAGAAAGCAATACATTCGAGCTATTTGTCCCTTATGTTTCCTTGCAGCCACTACCCAAATGTTTCGACCATATGGTGGGAGTGGACAGTTAATGAACAGTTTTACTTCCAGCTTCCTCCCTAACATATGGTTCGTCTCGCACACATTCACATCTACAGTGACTGTCTCCATCTGCCTGGCTGTCTCACACTCATTCCTGATCAAAAGAAATACTGAGATAGTTAAACTGAACTCCCACAACTCACTCCCGATGCAATCCCCTAAAGGACAGTTGTTATGGCCTCATATTTAAAGTGCTGACTCCCCCTGTCAACGGCCTCTGCAATTGGCAGTAAACAAATCCAAAGTCAACTGAAATATCACGAATGAAAAATCAAATCTTAGAATGGATTTGTACAGACTGAGAATATATTTCATTCATTGACTCAGAGCTCCCTTTCCCGATTAAACCTAGTCCATTTGCAACCATGCAAATGGCCACACTTTAAATCCACAATTACAGAAAAGCGTACAGACATTGTGGCGTAGGGACTTCTGGTGGAAGGTTAGCACCAGCTAACACTGTCAAATATCACATACATCTCTCCAAGCCTCTATTTTTACTGTATTTGTGTTATTTTCCATTCTTCATGCCAACTGTTCTTGTTTTGTATTCAATTTATGAATTTATGTTTATGAATTTGTGTATACATATGTGTATATATATATTTATAAATATATAGAGACAATTCTCTTAACTTGCCTGTATATATTATATGAATGATTATATGATTTATTCAAGGTTAAGGTATTCATTTATATTGTATGTTAACATATATTAAGATGTAAAAAAAAAAAGTGAAAAACAAAAGGGAGAAGGGGTCGGATTAAATAAGTGTAAACTTCTTCCGACCCCTTTTCGGACGTGTAATTAGCTAAAGTTTTGTTGTTTATTGTTATCAGACAATGATACTACAGATTATTCAATTATTATTTAAATATTTCGTTTAGTTATTGCATTCATTTGTATAGTACTGTATCATGTCTGTATCATCTTTTGTTTCATTTGTATTTTCTTTGGTTTTACACGCTCGAAAAAAATAAATAAACTAAAGTAAACTAAACTGTGGAATGTTGCAGTTCCTCAACTAGATTTATACAATAATCAACTTTAAGTGTTCTTATTTGACCTGACTTGTTATTTTGATGATAATAACTTTTACTATGAACTCATTAAGCTGTGCCTTCTCTAAAATGTACGTGTAGACAGATTTTGTTTGTTGATTCTTCTCCGCTGAGTGACTGCTGTTCGATCCAATTGCTGCCTTGTTTACATCAACTAATTGCGGCTAGTAATGGACGAGCTAACGGCATATCTCATATCTGGAGTGAACTTGATGTGCTTTACGAAAACATGGCTGCACCAGGATATATCTGACGACGGCATTTCCATTTCCATCGGTGGCTTCCAGACGGTTCGAGCAACGTTTCCATCAACCTTTTCAATGATTGCACCGAGAGTTTGACCATGTCTTCGCCATGAGCCTGAGTCTTCACCCTGTGCTCTTTTCAGTGTATAAAGACCAAGAACTGTCTCATGTCTACAGAACTTCCTCTTTTGTGAAGCAGTTGGTACTCCAAACAATAAGGGTATATTAGAGTTAAGCAACACAGCTAATAAGCTACTTCTATTGTTTTGAACTCTGTCACTCTCATTTCTCCAAAGGTCAACATTGGCAAACTTGCTTTAGGCCAATAGGGTGAATTTCAATTGAACAGTTTGCACAAGTTCAAATTTACTTCACTGCCTGTGGGCAAATCCACTGATTTCAGCAAGCCACTACAATTAAAAGCTTTTCCAGTTACATTTGGAGTTTTAAATGGTTGCGGGACCCGGCCTTTTCAAATGCAGTCGAATATATTCAAGTTCCTGACCTTTTCTCTTGCCAATTAGAGCTATGTTTGGACTATTAGAGACGTTAGGACACTTACGGCCCGTCTACACTACAGCGTCGACAACTCCAATCTGCCCATTCACTTTCAATGGGGTGACGTCACGTAGCCTCGCTTTTTCGCCGAACTGAATTGTGGGTAGCAGAGCGGTCCGTCTCCGGCGTCTCCGGCGTCAGAAGTTGAACATTGTTCAATGTTCAACGCCAGCCAATCAAATCCCGTTTCTGAAAATCTGACAGCTGAAGCCGTAGCCAATCAAACCGCGTCTAAGCTGGGAGAGATATCCCGCCGTTCATTTCTATATTTCAAAAAAAGTCGGAGGAGAAACTAACTATCGCCGTAGCAATCACCCGGTTTTGTATGACCAGACCCTCTCCACCTACCGGGATACAAACCGGAGGAACCAGGCATGGAGGGAGGTGGCAGAGACAGTGGGGGAAACTGGTAGGTTTTCGCCTGTTTGGGGAGTTTATATATATATTGCTCGCATAAAATCCCCGGGGGTTTTTGCTTTGTATGTCGGGGGCGGGAGATTCATGTGATTGGTTGTTGGTCGTGTTGCTTGAATAAAATCCCCAAGCTCCAGACACGCCCAGCTCCAAGCTATTTTTGGAGCTGTAGTGTGGACGCTCCGTTAGCGTCAAACCTTTTTTTCATTAACATCAAATTAACGACTAAACATTCAGGAGACGGCACACGTGTAATTTGATTTGTATTAGTGAATATAACGGTATAAATGGATGAATTGTGTCCTTGGCCATAGGAACAACTGAGTTAAAACGCTGCTTCGATGGCATGATAAACAAGTAAATATTGATCTGTGGACCACCAAAGTCAAATCAGGCAGTTTATCGGTCCCCTGAGTATCGCAGTATCTCTGCCTATCCCTTCTCTCTTCTCACAGTGACATTGTCCTCACAGGAATGTGCTGGGAATGTAATGGTGATGACTGCCAAGACATTTGTCAGAAAGAATAGAAAATCCATTCACACTCTGATATTGAAATTCCTCTGCGGTGCTCAGAGTGATGCAGAGAGGCAGATCAGGTCTCCATAAAATCCATGCATCATCATTATAAGAGTGAGGAAATATAACAGCACTCAGACTTTATGTCACACATTACTCGTGTTAAATAGCACCAACCTGCCTGGATGGGGAGTTCAAAGAAAGCTGACTGAAGGTGACATTATTTTTATTCCATAAGTCTGTCATTGAAGTATCTATAAATTAAGCAGCCCTTCTTCTTCATGACAGCCTTATGGGGAAGAAAGTAAGCAGGATGAATAAAATAAAGATTCTCAAGGTTTAATATATCTCCAAAATGGTCTATCTTTACGGCCGACAGGGGCAAACACGCCCAAAACGAAAAAATCTGGCACCGGAAAGCTTGTTGACATTCAGGGATTTTAACGTTTTACAGCAATCACTGTTTCATAAGTGTCAGGATATCTGAAATGACTATTAGCTACGTTAGCTAGCTAGCTTACAGCAGATATGCAGTAACATCTAGGAGTCATGTGACCACTGATAAAATAAGCCGATAAAACATTTTAGGTAAACTTCCAACAACAGAGACAGTTGTCCATCTTTGTAATTCTGATCTCATCCCAGCTGTGTGCGTCACTTTTTGGTGTCCCCATTTCTGCTGTTTTTCAGCTTCTCGCAGCGTTTTTAGTAAACGCTGCACATGTTTCATCGAGATAGTGGATGTTTTCTAAATGCTGGGCATGTGTGGGTGAACATATCTCTTATTTTCCAAGTGTTTTGTCTCAGTTGTGTCTTTGAAAGTGCAGCGTGTGTTCCTCTAAAGTGTATAATTAAAGCCGAGCTTATCGACAACAATAAATCGCTGATTACACATTTAAAAACAACCACATTGACATCATGCAATAATTGTTCTCAAACTAGTTTTCCAGTCACTGAATTGCCACATTTTCTGAATTAATTCCTCTTGTCCAGAGAACAAAGCATTTATTTGCGGCGATGTACCAAACCCTGAAAGTACGTTGCTCGAAGGTACAGCAGTTTCATTTCGACCTTTGTTTTTCTCCCTCTCTCCGAGTTAAACGCTCTGCATCCAACCAAACAGAGTCGGGAAGCATTAGCAGCGCATACATAATGAAAGGCAGCGTTGGATTCCGTGATAGTTGTGGAACAAATGCCCCTGCTGGGCTTGCTAATGAGTTTAACTCGAGTGCTCAGACATTCCCTCCCAACATCCACATATTAATTTCATGCAAATGGATATTGGGCACTGAGGCCCCTGTGAATAAGAGCACAACATGTGTTCTACAATTCTAGTTAACTGTTATCACATGGAAACATACGGAGCGTGTTTATTGGCTGTCCATATGTCCCTTGGCATGTGGTGGTGCATTCCCATTGTGCATACATTATAAATGGACGACCAGTTTGTCTTCTGATTTAATTCTAAGGTCCAAACCTCACCTTTAAAGTGGCCCTATTTTGCTCATTTTCAAGTTCATATTTCTATTGTCCTCTACTGGGACATGTCTCCATGTTTTAATGTTCAACACGCTGTTTATTTCTCTCATACTGCCTGGGCTGCAGCACCTCTTTTCACCCTCTGTCTGAAACCAGAGCCCAGTCTGCTCTGATTGGTTAGCTGGCCAGCTCTGTTGTGATTGGTCAAACGCTTATGGTTATTAGGTTTCATATATTCGTTACATTCCAACATTGGTGAACATATGCTCATAAAATAGTGTGTGTGAGATTTAACTGAATGTAATAATCTATTATTATAATACTATTGTTTTTTGTTGTTGTTTCTTTCCGTTAACCACCAAGTGGGAAATAAGTATTTTGTGTGTTTCTCTTAGTATCCTAAGACACTGTTATGTTTGGCTGTGAAAAAGAAGAAGTATTATGAAGGGCAGACCATCTATTTCTCATATGAGATTTTGTTCTTCTCCCTGCTCCTTTTCGCTCAATGGTGTGTTGTAGACAGAGTTGGGTGTAACACGTTACTGTAATAATATTACTTTTGTCGGTAACGGAGTAGTGTAACGCGTTATAATTCAGTAATCACACTACAGTTACTAACATTACCCCGACACGCGTTACTTCATTACACTGACAGACAAGAGGGGTTTCCGCCGCAAGTTTATATGAACGTAATCTGCGCGATTTGCGCGTCCACATCTCCACATGCAGTGCTGCATATACATGGCTGAGTCAGCGATAACTTTCGAGGGGTGGAGGTATGCCCATTATTTTGAGTTGGTCCGAAGAATAGACAGGAATGTGACGGCGAGGCGCAAACTGTGTCCAGGCCAGAAGCTGTTATCCACTGCTGTAAACACCACGTCAAGCCTCAACACACACCTGCAAAGAACACATGCTAAGGTGAAGCTAATAGCTAAGGACCCCCGAACCCAGAGTGAGGATGTTGTGAGTGCGAGGACCGGTGACCATAGGCGGCGCGTGAGGCTCAGGTTTGGGAAGGCTAAATAACTTTGTTTTACCTGACGCTGCTCGCGTCCGGCGTCTATAGAAAAGAGATCAACTCAGTGAAAGCAAAGTACCGCCTGCTGACCAATCAGAGCTCAGTGTGCGGAGTTTAAATCTATAAAGTCATATTACAGGATAAAGGAAATACAGTTTAAACTGCCATAGGCTATGCAGAGAAGACGCCGACGTGTCGCAATTATCATTCATATCACACTGATATCACATCATCAATCAGATCATCGATCATATCATATCACAATATTTCCTTATCTGAGTCAGCTTCTCGAGCCGTATCTGGCCATGCAACACTTACATTGTCACATAGGCCTACTGTATGCAGACGTATTATTTTAAGCAACACATTAAGTTGACGAAACATTCAACTCAAATGTCATTAAAGTCAGATCCACTCGTGTCTTAGATGGGGCAGTGATATCATAAAACTGTTGTACGCTTTTTTAAACATTTTTTTAATTGTTCTGTATTCTCCTTGCAGGTGCAACTATGTGGTTTGTATCCTGGATTATATGTTTAAGTCATGGATGTTTAAAGTTCATATTTGTCTAATATTAGTTTACTTTTCATTAATGAAGTATGACGCTGCACTGTCAGTAGGCTACACTTGTCCCTGTTTGTGATTGGCCAAATGTAGCTAACCCCGCCCCTTTCACGTGAACGCGCTCTCAGCTGGAGAGAGAAACCCTGGCTTGATTTACTGAGTTGATAACCAGCGTCAGCGAGATCTCGTTTGTTAGGGTTAGTTAAGATAACTCAAACATATCCAGGGTCTTCGTATGCTTCGTAGTACAGGGCACAGGTAATGTCAAAGACACAAACATTATACGTTATATTTTTATTTTACCAGGATGCAGTGACACAAATATTTGGGAAGGCTTACGGCGCATTTTCACTGCAGCGGGTAGCCCCGTTTAAGCGTCCTTAACCGTCCTCAAGCGGCCAGGCCAGTTTTTGGTGGCCTTTCCATATAGCCTAGTACCGGCAAGCGGGTACTTTTTCCCTCTTTTTCCGGCCCCATAAAATCGTGGTTCTATCAGACCAGGCCAGGGCTGTGACGTCAACACTCTCGACTGCTGATTGGTCAGAGAGAATCGTCACAAGATCGCGTGCGAGTTCATCCCTAGTGTCGCATATATTTAGAAGCAAGCTTGCAGCATTTTTTATAAACAGCATTTTGTAAACGGAGGAGCTACAAAAATGGCTACGTTTTTTAAGAAAAGCACACCGTGGTCGACCGAGGAGGTGACCACGTTCCTTCATCTCATTGGGGATGATAAAATCCAGCGGGAGCTCGACGGAACAACGCGAAATGTAAAAGTGTTCCAGGATGTCTCTGCACAGATGTCCGAACGCGGATTTTCGAGGACTTTCCTGCAGTGTAGGGAAACACTGAAAAAGATGAAGAGTGAATATCGCATAATAAAGGACAACAATAACACGAGTGGTGCGGGTAGGAAACAATGGAAGTGGTTCGACTTGTTGGACCAGATTTACGGCCATAGACCGGCCAACGTTGGGAGGGAGGGAGGCCTGGACTCTGCAGAGTCCCTGCAAGGTACGCTCACTTCTAACTAAGAAGTCTATTTTATCCTTACATTAATGTTCGACAACCCGTGCTTTTATGGAGCCCCGAAGAGCTACATAGCTAGCTAAGGCAGATAGCTTGTGCCATTGTTTACGTTCAGTTTTTCTTTTCTATAGTTGTTGTTGCTATTTAGTATTGTGCTGCAGTAGTTTGTGGAATTAACAAGTCATTTTGCTGTTCTAGATGATTACATTGGGACTCGTGAGGAGGAACATTCCCGAACAACGGGTGATGGCAGTGTTGCGTCCACATCGTCAGTGAATCCAGAACGGACCCCAGCCGAAGACCCTAACCCGACTCAACCACCAACACCGAGTGCCATCACGACACCGCAGCGTGTGGTTCTAGGTAAGAAATAGAAATGGCAAAGCGACTGGAATTGTGTTTTTGTTTTTTTAAACCGTGGATCATCCATCGTCAGTAATTAAAATAAGCTATACCACTGTGTGGAAATGCTCTGTTACAAGTAAAGTCTTAGCTAGTACAGTTGTGTGTGACATCCCATCATATACATTTATATTCATTATCAACAGGCTGGACGTAATTAATTCACTTTCACAATCATTGTAAACATCTAGGGCCAGAACTTTCTTTAGTTCACCTTACTGTTGTTCTGTTTATACATGTTATTCTTATATCCTTGTGTGACCTGTACCTGTCCTATGTTTTTTCCTTATTGCTAATTATTATCTTATTGTCACCCAGGCAAGAGGAAACGAGGAGGAGAGGATCGGGCCCAGCGGCACCATGAACAGCACATGGCCCAGCTGGAACGGCACCTGGACTGGGCCAAAGCGTCTGCTGAGCGGAGATGGGAGTTGGATGCGGCCTTGAGAAGGGAGGAGGCCGTCTTGAGAATGGAGGAGGCCACCTTGAGAAGGGAGGAGGCAAGGGAGGAGGCCGCTCAAACAGAGACCTTCAACCTAGCCTTCCTGCGCACTCTTGGCGAGGTGCTAGGGGGACTGGGCAGCCGACGTGGCCCGTCTCCTCGTCCAACTTAAAATAACATTAATAGTTATTGTACATATTATATATTTTTTTTCTAGTTAATTTTTAAATTTGTACTTTCTTGTTTATTTATGTTCTTTAAAATGTTCATTTTATTTTTACAATGCCATGTATATTTATGCTGGCTGCAATACAGTTTTTAATTTTTTATTTGTATTGTTTAATGGCATGCCTTTTTGATACACCACTTTTTTTTTTGTATATCATGAATTTATAAAGCAATAACAAACACTATCAGTTAGGAAAAAGCCCCTTAGTTTTAAGAGATTTAAAGCAAGAAATTGAGTTTGCTAGCTTGAGGTCCTCCTCTAAAACATTATTACATGTGTATTTTGTAATAGTATTAAGAATACATGATAAATACATAATACATGTAGACATTTCTCAATTGTAATACCCTCGTTCTACTAGACTCAAACAACACATTCCTTATATATTTCAAAGACGAGAGAACAAAATAAACCTATAACCCATTCAAGCAAGCTTTTAACATGTCTAGAAGAAAGATTGAGGTTATATTTTAATATATTTTATATTGTGGATACTTTAGCCTCCATCCATGTTTACAATTGTCCACACTATTTTACACTTGCATTTATGAATATAGTTTTGCCGTGTTTTACACTTCCTTCATAGTAGAGGAAATGTTGCCCATGTGCACAGTGGAATCACCATCGTTCAGAGATATACTGCGCAAAATACAGACAGCAGGAGACAGAGGACAGCCACGGTCAGGAAAACATTCAGGAGCTATCTGTCTCGCAGAGGCAACACTGTGGCGCACTTACTGTAGGTGCGCCGCAGTCTGCGTGATCTGCCTGCAGGGAGGGGCGGGCCGGCCCTGCGAGTAAAGTAACGAGTACATGTATGTACAGAGTAACGAAGTAGTGTAACATATTACTTTTTAAAAAAGTAATATGTAATAGGCTATATTACTTTTTTTTAGTAACGACCCCATCTCTGGTTGTAGAGACATGTTTTGTTGGCAATTATTGTACATTGAGTTTTGCGTACCATGAGCGGGAAAAATAAAATGAAATGACATGACAGAGCATTTCAGATTTCATTTTTGCTTTTTAAAACTGTATGTATGTATGGTTTATTGCACTGCATGTGAGTTGTTCTGGATAAAAGCGTCAGCTGAATGAATGTTATGTAAGTCAGGATTCTCTTAAAAGAAAATCTCTTAGCAGAGGAAACCGTTTTGATCGGTTTGGTTTCTTCTTCGTTGTGTTACATAATACACTTAAGTATGTAAGACAAAATCCCTTATGCAACTAAAGTCCTTCTTATTGTTACGTCTCTTCCATTGTCTTTATTGTCATAGCATTTAATATTGAGGTAATCCAAAAGTAACGGAAAAGTTTCAGGATACATTTATATAGCAATACTTTGATTACAGATTTCATATTTTACAGGTAAGTAATTGTGACAGAACGTGTTTTCAAGTAACCTTCCCAACCCTGGCTCATGACCCTTCATGAACTAACAATCACCGGTGAATTTACACCTCTTAAAGGGCCAAATCAATGTCATTTCCCCTCCAGTGTGGATGTGTTTGTATCCCTCTCGTAAAAGCCTCGGAGCAATAGAGAGGCTTCGGCTCTTGAGGGCAAGATCAATAGCCCAGGAAAGCCATCGGATTTCTCTAAGCCTCCGTGTTGTGCCGGGCTTCTGATTGGATTGTTTTACGGGTTTAGCCGGATGAGGGGTTGTAAACTAAAAGCTCCAAGCTGCTAAATATTACAGGGAAAGGCAGCGATAAAGACTTAAAGCAGCAGACTGCAGATTCAGCTGTGGGTGACAGGTGTCCACTCAGCACACCGGGGGGTTCACAGTACCACTTACGCATGGGAGAAACGGACTCCATCAGCAACAATCTGGAGGGAATTATATCCACGGAAAACTCATGCCAAGGATTTTTTTTTACCACATCTTTAAAATGCAGCCTTAGGCATAAAAACACAGCTGCCCTTCAGGATGTTGTTTCCTTCAGATGGTAAGCAGGAGATCAAAGCTGCGGTCATTAGAATATACATGTGTTTGCTGTCGAGATGTAAGAAGAAGATTTATTCATACATGCATTACTTAACCCAAGGTATTTCAGAAACAATTCAAACCATTACAGTTGGAGATGGACAGCGAGACAAAAGAGTGTCCGCTAGCATTTGTTAATTCCTAGAAATGAGAGAAAGGAAGGAGTCATTCTCACTGATTGCATAAAGTCAGTGGTGGAAGAAGAATTCACATCCTTTACTTCAGCAAAGTAGAAAGTCTAAAAATACTCCATTACAAGTAAAAGTCCTGCATTGGAAGCTGTTTAAAGGGTAATGCTATAATCATTCAATTAAATATTGTAAAACTGATTTTCTTTGTAATTTAATAAGTTTGGTTGTGACCTTTCTTTCTCTGTTATGCGAGGAATTCTGATTCAGAGAGGGAGCAGGAACAACTGATCCTTAGCATCTTTAGCATCGCTGTTGAAGGAGTTGTAGGCATAATAACTCAGAATGTGGAAGTTCTGCACAACTTGGGAGACATTGCTAATGCATGTGCAGTCTTAATAGAGGTAATATACGCAGTTATCCAAAGGAACTTGATGGCATTCTTTAAAGCACTTCAGAAACTCTTGCTTAAACTGAATGCTTCAAAAATAATTAAAGGGGACCTATCATGCAAAATGCACTTTTGTATGTCTTTCATAAATGAATATGTGTCCCCGGTGTGTCAGGGAACTCACCAAGTGTCAGAAAACACAACCCTCTCTCTTTTCCTCCATACGCAAATCTCTAGAAACGGGGCAGCAACGGATTTGATTATTATTTGAATTGTTCTGACGTCAGAAAAGGGGTGCTCCGCCTATATGGGTAACTCTCCACCTATCAGGGGAATGAGAGACCGCTCGAAAGCGCTGGAGACGCTGTAGTACATATGCCAGGCCTGTAAGTGGCGCTGTAGTCTGCCACAAAAGCAGAATCAGCCGTTGCAAAAACAGGGCTGTAAAAGAGCAAATAGAGCGAAATGAGGCATGGCTAAAATGCATGATCAGTTTGGTATTTTGAAAAAAAAACTTCACAGACATGTTTTATATAGGTATGGCCCAACAATATATGTTTCAAATATAGCATGATAGGTCCACTTGAAACAGGCTCTATTTTGCTCAATTTCAGGTGTATATCAGTATGTAGTGTCTCTACTTTAAAGAGTCCTCTCCTGCTGATGTTCAGGTGTATATCAGTATGTAGTGTCTCTACTTTAAAGAGTCCTCTCCTGCTGATGTTCAGGTGTGTAGAGTCTCTACTTTAAAGAGTCCTATCCTGCTGATGTTCAGGTGTATATCAGTATGTAGTGTCTCTACTTTAAAGAGTCCTCTCCTGCTGATGTTCAGGTGTATATTAGTATGTCGTGTCTCTACTTTAAAGAGTCCTCTCCTGCTGATGTTCAGGTGTATATCAGTATGTAGAGTCTCTACTTTAAAGAGTCCTCTCCTGCTGATGTTCAGGTGTATATCAGTATGTAGTGTCTCTACTTTAAAGAGTCCTCTCCTGCTGATGTTCAGGTGTATATCAGTATGTAGTGTCTCTACTTTAAAGAGTCCTCTCCTGCTGATGTTCAGGTGTATATCAGTATGTAGTCTCTCTACTTTAAAGAGTCCTCTCCTGCTGATGTTCAGGTGTATGTGTGGGACATAAACTTCCTCTGGAGGGAACACAGGGATGTAAGCCTTTGCAGACCATTTACATTCACTAAAACCTATTTATCACACTACAGGAAAGTGAAAACCCCAAAAAGCATACTGTAATACTGTAGGTTTTTTTTTTGGGGCCACAGCTCTTGGTGGCAACATAAGTTAATTATAGCTCTAACTTTTTAAATGTGTGCAAATGTTTACCTTCATCGCCTCTCTTGTTCATCATGCACATATTGTGTACGTCTTCACTGAAGTACACCCTGCATTTCCAGCCTAAAGATTTACACCAGCCAACAAATGTGATTCATTGAGTTTAGTTTGGCATCCCTCCATTACACGCTGCAGATGACACACAGCACGCTAACCCCTCTCCTCTGCATACTTATATGTATCATACTGCCACAGGATGAATGTGTCTGCTAAGGCAGCTGGACTTTGTTCAGCGGTGTGAGAATTCATTTTCGCGTTTTTGCATCAGGACGTGTTGATCGATTTCAGATGCCGATGTTGTCGAGGGCCACGCTGTGGAGCCGCTTGACAAATACAAATACCTGGACATGTTTATTGATGACAGATTGAGCTTTGACCACAAGACAGAAGATTTGCAGGAAGGGGACATCACATATTGTTTATATTACATAAGCTCACTCACCGATCAATATCAACCTCACACTCGTCTTTTTGCACATATTTTATTGAGCTCAATTCTCCTCTGCAAGCTGTGAATTGAAAACAGAAAGAAAGGGTTTTGGCACTAGCAGCTGCAGCCAGCTTTTGGCAGCAAAGGGCTTAATCCAGTCACATTGTGCATATATGCAAAGCCAGTCCTTTGTAAACAAAAACTAACAAATGAGGATGACTGTAGAAAACAAAAATAAATTCATAAAAAAATTAAGGATTAAAATTACTTTTTTTATGTATAATGAGGTCGTGGATGAAAGACATTTTATTCAAGTTAAGAGTATAGCTTCTTCTGAAAAACACACAATTATAAAATATAATAATAATAATAGTAGATTAAATTTGAAGGGACCCAAGGCCGCTTTACACGAGGTAAAGACAGACAAAAAAAAGCAAACAAAAAAACAAGTAGGGCAAAATATTAAAGTAAAAATGATTAATATTACAAATAACAGTAATAAAAAATATGTCACAAGATAGAAAAGAAAACAGAACATGTTGAGTATGCTGTGTTAATGACTTGTTTGATAAACAAGTCATTTAAAGAAAAAAAATTATTTAAGAAATGTATACACGTTTAACATCTCAGATATCAAGCTCTTCAAGACACTCAAAATAGACGAGATTAATCTATTAATGCAGTATTGAATGTCTCATCCTCGCTCATCGCCCCATTCAACTTTTCCTCGTCGCTCAACGTCTCATTCAACTTTTCCTCGTCGCTAGTCTCAGTGCTTTTCCACAGCACTGAGACTGCTCTTGTAAAGGTCTTTAATGAATCCACTTAAACACAGACAGTGGCAGAACTTCAGTGTTAGTATTATTAGATCTCAGTGCTGCGTTTGTCACTGTTGACCACAGCATATTACTAGACCGACTGTAAAACTGGGTGGGACTTTCGGAAAACAGTTCTAAATTGGTTTGAATCCTACTTAAAGGACAGAAACAACTTTGTTTCTATAGGTAAATACACATCTGAGTTGACAAATATGACATGTGGGGTACCTCAAGGCTCCATCCTGGGGCCTCTTTTCTTTAACGTCTACATGCTACCACTGGCTCAGATAATGAAAAACAACAAAATAAATTACGATAGCTATGCGGATGACACACAAATTTACGTAACAATTTCACCAGGAGACTATGCTCCAATTCAAACACTGAGTAAGTGCATTGAAAAAATCAATGACTGGATGTGTCAGAACCTTCTCCAATTAAACAAAGATAAAACTGAGGTAATGGTTTTGGAGCCAAGGCAGAACGTATAAAGTTAGCACTGAGCTTCTGTCTGCAATGTTCAAAACAACAGATAAAGCCAGAAATCTAGGTGTAGTCATGGACTCTGACCTGAGTTTCAACAGTCACATTAAAACAGTTACTAAATCAGCCTACTATCACCTAAAGAACATTAAAAGACTAATGCAGGGGTGCCCAACCTTTTTGAACCGAGAGCTACTTTTAAAGTTGCCAGTCTGCCGAGATCTACCAGTCCAAATAGAGAGGCGTAGCCATTACTGACAGCTACTACCAGGTAAATACACACTTCTACTTGTATAAAACTGACCTTTGTACGATTAATACTTCAAAATACTGCAGATCCTTTATCTTACCTCTTTTTAATCTACACATATACAAGTATTTAACTGAAGTTACACAACAGTGTTGTTGATACAGAGTTGGAGTTTATTCACACGTCACTACAGTGGGTAATGTTTTCAAGAAACATTTATCAGTGCTGCCACATATGACAAAAAAAGAAAATACTCTGAACCCTTTCTTTGCCATTATATAAAAATAGTGTTGCTACAAAAGTATAAATTAGGCTTACTAATAAGACAACTCAGATCTGAAGCTACACAGGAATGCTGCCAAAATGCAATAACAAAGACAAAATTAATAGAATCAAACCCTTTTTGTTGCATTTTATTAGAGTATAAAAAGAAATGCCTTTAAAATAGGATGCAAGCAACACTAGTTTCTTAACCTGAATTGATAATAGACTATAATCAATTTAAGTTTGCATTTATACCATTTTGTACAATAATTATAATGAATAAGTTCAAACAAATTAAAACTTACAGCTGATTAATAACGGTATCTAACTTGAGTTTTTATTATATCAAAAACCTGTTGAAATGGTACTGTTATTTTTACTGTCCCCCAAAAGCGCGTCGGCAGCCTCCAGGAATGCTTCTTTCACAACTTCGCCGTCTTTGAAAGACTTCATGTGTTTCTCAAGAACGTGACTGACACGATGAGATGCTCTGGAGCAGCCTTGCTCTTGTTGTTGGGCCTGGTGAAAATGGACTGCTGTGCGTTTAGCTGTCCTTTCAGGCCCCTCCCCTTTTGGAGTGTGGGGCAGTATTAGGAGGGAATTCCGTCTCGTAGCGTTTGTGCACTGTTTTGAAATACCGCTCCTAAATTACCCTTCTTCGATAAAGCCACGCTCGCATTGCAGATGAGTCAGATGGACTTTGAATTGGAATAGATACAAAAATGATCACCCTCCCACTCGGAGTGAAAATTATATTTTTGGGCTTTTTGCTTCAGCCATAATTGCGGTCTTGTTTGTGTGCAGACTGTCACTCCTGTTGCCACGGAGAACGTCAGCGAACAAGTGCCCACTGCCCACCAGCCCCCACACATGGGGTCACGCCGGCCAATCACAAAGCTTTGGTGCGTTCAAGTGCATTATTCTTGCACGGGAAGATAGGACATTAACGATAAAACAGAATATTGTTGTTCTATTTTTAGACACATCTCGCGATCGACTGGGAATCTCCCCGCGATCGACTGGTTGGGCACCCCTGGACTAATGTCACAGCAGGATCTGGAGAAACTTGTCCATGCTTTTATCTTCAGTAGACTGGACTACTGCAATGGTGTCTTCACAGGTCTCACTAAAAAATCTATTAGAAAGCTGCAGCTGATTCAGAACGCCGCTGCTCGAGTCCTCACTGACACTAAGAAAGTGGATCACATCACTCCTGTTCTGAAGTCTTTACACTGGCTTCCTGTGTGTCAAAGAATAGATTTCAAAATACTGCTGCTGGTTATAAAGCACTGAATGGTTTAGGCCCAAAATACATTTCTGACCTCCTGCTAAATGATGAACCATCCAGATCTCTCAGGTCTTCAGGGACTGGTCAGCTTTCTGTCCCCAGAGTCAGAACTAAACATGGAGAAGCAGCGTTCAGTTATTATGCTCCAAATATCTGGAACAAGCTCCCAGAAACCTGCAGGTCCGCTGCAACTCTGACTACTTTTAAATCCAGGCTGAAGACTTTTCTTTTGTCGCTGCTTTTAATTGAACTATTCATATTTTAAACTGCACTGTAACTTTTATCCATGTATTTTTTTTTTTATGTATTTTATTAGCTTTATTTTTAATGACTGATTTTAAATGCCATTTTCTTAATGTCTTTCGTTTTTTGTAAAGCACTTTGAATTGCCTTGTGTTGAAAAGTGCTATATAAATAAACTTGCCTTGCCTTGCCTTGCCTTGCTCATCGTCCCGTTAAACTTTTCCTCGTCGCTCATCGTCCCGTTGAACTTTTCCTCGTCGCTCATCGTCCCGTTCAAGTTTCCTCGTCGCTCAACGTCTCGTTCAACTTTCCTCGTCCAACTTTCCTCGTCCAACTTTCCTCGTCCAACTTTCCTCGTCGCTCATCGTCCCGTTCAACTTTCCTCGTCGCTCATCGTCCCGTTCAACTTTCCTCGTCGCTCATCGTCTCGTTCAACTTTTCCTCGTCGCTCATCGTCCCGTTCAACTTTCCTCGTCGCTCATTGTCTCGTTCAACTTTTCCTCGTCGCTCATCGTCCTCGTTCAACTTTCCTCGTCGCTCATAGTCTGTTCACCTTTCCTCGTCGCTCATTGTCCCGTCCACTTTTCCTCGTCGCTCATCGTCCCGTTCAACTTTTCCTCGTTGCTCATTGTCCCGTTCAACTTTTCCTCGTCGCTCAACGTCCCTTTCAACTTTTCCTCGTTGCTCATCGTCCTGTGGAACTTTTCCTCGTCGCTCTGTCCCGTTCAATTTTCCTCGTCGTTATCGTCCCGTTCAACTTTCCTCGTCGCTCATCGTCCTGTGGAACTTTCCTCATTGCTCATCGTCCCGTTCAGCAAATGTGCCGTAAAACTGTGAAGTAACACTTTGTTTTGTGCGAAACGCTCAATGAACTACATCTCCGGTCTTGCACACGTCACCAACACCAAGACCGAGCTGGATATTTCACTTCTTTCTTTCAGAACGAGGCGGAAAGTATTAAAAGAGGTGAAAATCACTCCAAGTCTGGGCGTGTTGAGAGCTGCACACACACAAGGGCAGTTAGTCGGTTCCAGCAGACCGGCGTTACAAGGTTTCAGTGAGTAACACGAGTGTAATGTGTAACGTTAATGACAGCACTTACTCTGGGACTTGTAGTCTTTCTAGCTGCGTATTTTTCATAGTTTATTTCAACAGTTTTACGACAAACGTGACTTTTTTGACGTGGAAATTATTTTTAAGATTGACAAACATCATATGTGTCATTCGTGGCACAATTCAAACGGGATCGAAAGATACGTTTTCTCTCTCCATTGACTTCAATACATCATTTTCAGAAATAAGGTCCCGTGGACCGGAAGGAGACGGGCGTGACTTCGCCGCTCTATAAAGTCGGCTGTGAGTTTGTCTGTTTCATGAGTGTTGTGTCAGTATATTTGAAATGACTAGCTTAGCTCGCTAGCTTAAAGCAGATCTGTCATGTGATCACATTGTTAAAATAGGCCAATACAACCTTTTAGGTGAGTTTCCAGGGACAGTTGGCCAACTTTGTAATCCACGAACGTTAGCAAGTGCTCCGGTCCCAGCTGTGTGCGTCACTTTTTAGTGTCCCCGTTGCATGTGTTTTGGCACATTTGTGTTTTTATATTAGCATCGTTTTTGATACTGCAGACTTTGAATGGAAGTGTTTTGGGACGTTGTATGTTTGCATCTGTCGGCCACCATAAGATTAGCTTTACTTGCTAAACACCCTTCTAAACAATCTCTATAGTCAGATTGACTATTAGCGAGCTAGCTTAAAGCAGATCTGTCATGTGATCACATTGTTAGGCCAATAAAACATTTTAGGTGAGTTTCCAGGGACAGTTGGACAACTCTGTAATAATAATAATATATTTAATTGATATAGCGCTTCTCATCTGCCAAGACAAATCTCGAAGTGCTTCACAACAAGGGATACTGATACGCTTTGAGATAATAAAAGACAAATAATTGTAATAATAATAAGAAATCAAAAAATAAAATATAAAATAGAGTACAAAAATAAAAGTCGGAGATAGCGATAAAAATGGCAGTACTCCAGGTGTACCGTGCTCAAAGTTTATTCGAAGGCCTGCCGAAAGAAGAGGGTCTTAAGGCCGGTTTTGAAGACCTCGGTGGAAGGGGCAGATCTCAGCTGATCTGGGAGGGAGTTCCAGAGGCGCGGGGCGAATGAGCAGAAGGCTCGGTCTCCCATTGTTCGGAGACGTGTGCGGGGGATGTAAAGAATCCCGGAACGTCAGCAAGCGCTCATATCCCAGCTGTGTGCGTCACTTTTTAGAGTCCCCGTTTTCGTTTTGTCTTTTGCATAAACGCTGCCCATATTTTATCAAGTTTGTGAAGGTTTTCTAAATGCTTCATGTGTTTTCAAGTTCAGGAATAAGTGGTTTCTTTATTTGCAGGTGTTTCGGCACATTTGTGTTTTTATATTTGCATCGCTTTTGAAACTGCAGACTTCTAATAGAAGTCTTTTGGGCCGTTGTTAGCATGTTAGCATGTTAGCATGTTAGCAGCTGTTAAAACCACCATAACATTGGCTTAATTGACTAAACACCCTTCCTACAGATCTCAATTGTTATGCCTTGTTCACACTGCTGCTGCTAACCCTCCTCGCTTCAGTCCGTTTTACTGCACGGACATTGAGTGGTCAAACCAGGCTTTAAAAGAGAACGTGAGTGTAAATTATTTTATGAACCAGAGACATTATGAGGGTTCATTTGCTATTTGGCTAAAATCATATAGTGCTATCAACACAGTTCCACTATATTTATAGCTTGCCATTAACTCAATTTCCTTGAGTTGTTGCCCTATAACGGCTGCTGATAACACTCTCACTCACGACACAGAGGCATCAGAAGCATATTTACATTAGGCGTTCTGTTTCATTATAGAGATTATTATAATGCATGGCTGGAACATGACTTTAATTAACAGTGTAGCGTCGTCTCTATGCACACACAGGCTCCCTCTCGTTCATTTTAAATTGTGCACATGTTGAAAGGTGACTCCTTAGCATGAATATATCTCACTGCCACAGGAGGCTTTAGAGGGTAATTGTTTTGCTGATTCTACCGTGAGCAAACAGAACACTTTAAAAGCAGAGCAGTAAATAACGTAACCCAAAGAAAGGCTTCTTAATGGATTGTTGTTTTTTTTCTCCCGTTAGCAATTGTAGCATTTATCTCAGCATGAATAGCTTTGTTAGAATTAGATTACCTCAAATGTTTGTCTGGAATTAGAGCTTGCATACTTTCGTTGTGTGGCACTCTGGGTAATAGTTTCATGATGTATCATAGGGGGAAATAATTAGATCTACCATTTCATTACTTACCCAAACAAAAGGACGAGGAGTGGAACAAGAAGTCGAGATGCGGCTAGTATCAGAACCTCAGCATGAAGTCATTCTTTACGCTTCTTGTTGGAAAGGGGACACAAAAGCACCGCAGAGTAACACAAACCAACCAAATCCTGATGCAAAACAACTACAAAGATAGATAAGCGACCACAAGATGCATTAAAGTCATACAACATGACCACAGAATACACAAAATGATCAACACACATATGCATGTAATTTGCTCCAAGAGTAATGTAATCTTGTAGAGAACCACGCTGAAAGAACCACTTAAAGAAGACGTATGATAGAAGAAGATTTAAGCCTTCATAAATCCATAACACACTCAAATCAAGTTTTATTTATATAGCACATTTATAAACGATGTTTGGTGGAGCCAAAGTGCTGTACATATAATAAATATAGCCTACAGTAGAGACACTTTACAGCAAATACAACAGCACAGTTTGTTAGAATATCAGTATGAGAAAAACGACACCCTCTGTCCTTAGACCCTCTGTCCTTAGACCCTCTGTCCTTAGACCCTCTGTCCTTAGACCTTCTATCCTCAGACCCTCTGTCCTTAGACCTTCTGTCCTCAGACCCTCTGTCCTTAGACCTTCTGTCCTTAGACCCTCTGTCCTTAGACCTTCTATCCTCAGACCCTCTGTCCTTAGACCTTCTGTCCTCAGACCCTCTGTCCTTAGACCTTCTATCCTTAGACCCTCTGTCCTTAGACACTCTGTCCTCAGACCCTCTGTCCTTAGACACTCTGTCCTCAGACCCTCTGTCCTTAGACCCTCTGTCCTTAGACCTTCTATCCTTAGACCCTCTGTCCTTAGACACTCTGTCCTCAGACCCTCTGTCCTTAGACACTCTGTCCTCAGACCCTCTGTCCTTAGACCCTCTGTCCTTAGACCTTCTATCCTTAGACCCTCTGTCCTTAGACACTCTGTCCTCAGACCCTCTGTCCTTAGACCCTCTGTCCTTAGACACTCTGTCCTTAGACCCACTGTCCTTAGACCCTCTGTCCTCAGACACTCTGTCCTCAGACCCTCTGTCCTTAGACCCTCTGTCCTTAGACACTCTGTCCTCAGACCCTCTGTCCTTAGACCTTCTATCCTTAGACCCTCTGTCCTTAGACACTCTGTCCTCAGACCCTCTGTCCTTAGACCCTCTGTCCTTAGACACTCTGTCCTCAGACCCTCTGTCCTTAGACCCTCTGTCCTCAGACCCTCTGTCCTTAGACCCTCACATCGTACAAGGAAACACTTCCAGAGAAAACCCACAGTTTAAAGGGAACATGGAGAAACCTCAGGGAGAGCAGCAGAGGAGGGATCCCTCTCCCAGGACGGACATACTGCAATAGATGCCGTGTGGAAATCAGAGATAATACATTTTACAGCATATAGACCGAATGTTAGGAAATGCATGTGTCTGTAATGAGAAGATGAATCCACGAGGATGTCAGCTACAATCCTGAGGAAGCCATCAGGGAAGCAGCATGACGAGACCCAAGGCAGGACCGCAGAGACAGGTTCAGGCATGACCCGAAGTCCACGACTTAATCCAGAACTCAGGATAGAGGATCCAGGACACAGGACTACAGCAAGAGGATCAGCCTCGACTCCGGGTCCCGGCGTAGAGATAGATACAAGACAAGAAGAAAGATTTGGCTGGGTTAATGGGAACAAGAGAATACACAGACACAGACAGAGGGGGAAGGTCATTGGATAAGAGCTATTCTTGATAACCCTCTAGAAAGATCTCATGACCTTCCCCACTCAATCTATCAACAGGAAACACTACAGGAAGAGGAAAACCCCAAAAAGCACTCACAACTCACAACTCGAGCACTTGTGCTGCATTCATACATAACGCCCCTCGCCACTCGACAACCAACCAAACAGCCTCCTTAATACGCCGCTCTATTGAACCTGCCAGATCTCTCTCTATGCATTGCTTGCTGCTGCTATTGCTGCAGCTACTTCCACGTCGCTACTGTAGCCTGCCCACCAGCCCAGCTTCCACCTGTAGGCCCGGGGTGTTAGTATATCACTCATCGTGCTATGTGTATCTGTGGAGTGATGAGGCCCGAGCCTATATGCTGCTTCTAATAAACATGTTAAAGAAACACGTGAGTTGTCTGACTGAACTTAATTCAAGAAATAAGTAAAGATTATTTTTCTTCCATATTGAGCTACGATAAGCTAATTGTCCATCTGCAGTCCTTGTGAGTGCACATTGATGGATTGTCTTGGGGGTGGTGACTGCATGTGTGTCTGCAGCCAGTTGGCGCATCATGTTCTGTAATTATTCCTACTTCTTTATTTAGACCAGGGATGGGCAAATGGCGGCCCGCGGGCCGCATGCGGCCCCCACCTCCTCTTTTTGCGGCCCTCAGATTAATTTATAAACAACGTAATTAATTAAAAAAATAATAATTAAAATCTTATTTTTTTTTCATTTGTTTTACTTGTAGTACTGATACCATCCACTAGACTCCTAGTTACGTCGCGAGCTGCGTACATGATTTCAAATACCACAAAATAATCTGTGATGCATTTGTGTGTATTGTGTTTGTTTCCCGGGGAAACCCTCACAAGAAACACCGGCTGTTGTTATGCCTGCTGTGACGTTAAATTGCCTCTTATAATTATCATCTGAATTTGGCGGAAAAAGTTTAATATTCTTAAAAAGACTTTGTTTATTTGAAATCAGATGAAAACAAACTGTCACGGACCCTGCCGTGTTATCTATGATTACTACGCTTTTCATTCATAATTTCAGGGGAGGGGGGGGAGTGGCGCTGAGGAACAGCAAAGTGCGGGCGTGTTGGCATTCCCCTTATTGTGGAATAAGGGGAATGCAGAGACTGGCTACAAGTGTTTTAGGTTCAAATTAGACAACTAATGTCTGGGTTAATCTCAATACACACAATTTCCGTGCTTTCCAATAGTTTAAAATAGCTTTATTCCACTGTTTAATAACCTGTTCAATACAAACATGCCACTTGTACAAATGAAATAACATTTCTGTGAACTGATATTTGTTTAGTGAGCTTATTAGAGGATGTTCCCATTTATTGGGGATGTTCCCTTTGATTGTAAAATGTCAATGAAGATGTCAGACTTAGTATATTTGTTAATAATTACATACAACACATGGAATTTTTGTGTGTTCCAAGTGAATCTACGGCCCCCTGGTGGCCAGTACATCAATTATGTGGCCCCCACCACCATCAAAGTTGCCCATCCCTGATTTAGTCAGTGCATGTTCTTGGACCAGGAGGTAACAGACTGTGTACAAGCTACCGTAAGGCTCAGTGTCTGCCTGTTGTGATGCCGCACAGCCCACACAAGGACACAGGTTTTATGGATGAGCTTTTGTGGCAGAAACATTCTGCCTTTTCTATCAGGAAATGTTCAGACATTGAGACACTTTGATTTGCTGCCCGTGCTCCCACACTGTGCAGAATGAACGGACAATGGTTGTGACATTGTACTTTTCTGCTGTAATCATATGATTTAGACCATTTATCTTGTCCGTTGCATATAAAGAAGTCTCATCCTCAGAATCAGAAACAGGTTTATTACCAGGTAAGTTGACATGTACGACGGATTTGACTTCATACAAATAAAACAAAAAATTAAAAACGCAGATAGAAAACTTTTTAAAGAAATGTATAATAAGATAAAAAAATATAGTAATTTTAATTATCCTAATGTTTGAACATATTTTTTATGAATGTATTTAGCTCTCCAAACTCCCACGTGGGACTAAAATAGTGGTGGACCTAAAATAAATTGCCCTGAAGCTCTACTGTGTTACAAAATCCGATTAAGCAGAACGGGGTATTGCTGAACCTACTGCTTGAAAAAAATGGAAAATGCGCATTTTTGTAGGTTTCTTACAAAACGACATTAAAAATGGTGACGTTTTCTTTTTTTCATAATTATATATCTGGTTAATGTTTATTTGTATAATTTAAACTGTTGTGAATTTAAATTAACAAGGCAATGTAAGAGAAAGGTACTCGAAAGGAGGGTCAGGCCGATTGTCGAACCTCAGATTGAGGAGGAACAATGCGGATTCCGTCCTGGTCGTGGAACGACGGATCAGCTTTTTACTCTCGCAAGGATCCTGGGGGCCTGGGAGTACGCTTATCCGGTCTACATGTGTTTTGTAGACTTGGAGAAGGCGTATGACCGGGTTCCCAGGGAGTTACTGTGGGAGGTGGGAGTATGGGGTGAGGGGGTCTCTACTCAGGGCCATCCAATCTCTGTACTCCCAAAGCGAGAGCTGTGTCCGGGTCCTCGGCAGTAAGTCGGACCCATTTCTGGTGAGGGTTGGCCTCCGCCAGGGCTGCGCTTTGTCACCAATCCTGTTTGTAATATACATGGATCGGATTTCGAGGCGTAGTCGTGGGGGGGGGGGTCTGCAGTTCGGTGGACTAAGGATTGCACCACTGCTTTTTGCAGATGATGTGGTTCTGATGGCTTCATCGGTCTGCGACCTTCAGCACTCACTGGATCGGTTCGCAACCGAGTGTGAAGCGGCTGGGATGAGGATCAGCACCTCCAAATCTGAGGCCATGGTTCTCAGCAGGAAACCGATGGACTGTCCACTCCAAGTAGGGAATGAGTCCTTACCCCAAGTGAAGGAGTTCAAGTAGGGGTCTTGTTCTCGAGTGAGGGATCAATGGAGCGTGAGATGGGCCGGAGAATCGGAGCAGCGGGAGCGGTATTGCAGTCGCTTTACCGCACCGTTGTGACGAAAAGGGAGCTGAGCCGGAAGGCAAAGCTCTCTGTCTACCGGGCCATTTTCGTTCCTAACCTCACCTATGGTCATGAAGGATGGGTCATGACCGAAAGAACGAGATCGCGGATACAAGCGGCCGAGATGGGTTTCCTCCGCCGGGTGGCTGGTGTCTCCCTTAGAGATAAGGTGAGAAGTTCGGTCATCAGGGAGGGACTCGGAGTTGAGCCGCTCCTCCTTCGCGTCGAAAGAAGCCAGTTGAGGTGGTTCGGGCACCTAGTTAGGATGCCACCTGGGCGCCTCCCTAGGGAGGTGTTCCAGGCACGTCCAGCTGGGAAGAGACCAAGGGGTAGACCTAGGACCAGGTGGAGGGATTATATCTCTTCGCTGGCCTGGGAGCGCCTTGGGATCCCCCAGTCAGAGCTGGTTGATGTCGCCAGGGAAAAGAAAGTTTGGGGCTCTCTGCTGGAACTGCTACCCCCGCGACCCGACCACGGATAAGCGGGAGAAGATGGATGGATGGATGGATGTAAGAGAAATTAGGACACAAGAAATAAACAGTCCAAAATATTTCTGAAATAGAAATAAAATAGCAATAAAAAGTTAATAAATATGTGGAAATACAAATTTCCAGAAACGAATATTATGCAGGATAATATGATATACATTAATTATGCAATAAATTGATTATTCAATATTAAATTTAATAAAAATGTAAAATGTACAGTGGGAGTTTAATTTATTTGATTGGACGATCCGTGCTTAAGTCAGAGACATTACATTACATTGCATTTAGCTGACGCTTTACGCGACTTACAATAAGTACATTGCTGACATAAAAGTTACTTGATAACAGAATCAAAGTGTCTCCATGACGATGAGCTGTTTGTTTCCCAGGGAGAAATCACTGCACACCACAGCTGGAGAACAGCGCTCTGTATTAATAAAGGTATTCTGATTCTCTGATATCCTCCATAGACCCCACACGTCACCACGGTAACAAACAGTCGTTGGATGCCCTCTCAAGCTGATTGAGTAAAGCTCATTATCTTCAACCGTCACAGTGAATCCATTTCATCAGTGCAGCAGCTCTCTATACCAGCCGCCTCTACTCATCTCATCCACTGAATATCACCCAGGCCCTTTTTAACACTGAGCCTCTCTTCTAAGCAGATTAACTTAACATCTTCGTGAAACCTGTCATGTTGTTCCTGCTGTGGCTGCTGTTGATGATGTGTTCAGAGTAAACAATGACAGCGTGTATGACCTGTGAGGGCAACATTTATAATGTTCAATAATACATAAATAAAGCTGCATTTAAAATTGTCAATGGTGTGGTTAAGTGAAAATTGTGGGCCAACCCAACAATTAGCATCACTCGACTAAGACAATGGTTTTTTCCATGCAATATTAAAATAAGCTTTGTGATAAACAAACATTTATGATACTTACACGTTTTGTTCAGCAGGATAATCTCCACATATTAACACCACTTTATGATTTTTGAAGTAAAAGCTAAGCTAAAGGCGGCTAATGTTGGGCTTTAAAGGAACTACAGCACGGTCACACGACTTCACGTCACCACCGCTAAGCTAAAGGAGGCTAAAGTTGGGCTATAAAGGAACTACAGCACGGTCACATGACTTCACGTCACCACCGCTAAGCTAAAGGAGGCTAAAGTTGGGCTATAAAGGAACTACAGCACGGTCACATGACTTCACGTCACCACCGCTAAGCTAAAGGCGGCTAATGTTGGGCTATAAAGGAACTACAGCACGGTCACATGACTTCACGTCACCACCGCTAAGCTAAAGGAGGCTAAAGTTGGGCTATAAAGGAACTACAGCACGGTCACATGACTTCACGTCACCACCGCTAAGCTAAAGGAGGCTAATGTTGGGCTATAAAGGAACTACAGCACGGTCACATTACTTTTCGTCACCACCGCTAAGCTAAAGGTGGCTAATGTTGGGCTATAAAGGAACTACAGCACGGTCACATGACTTCACGTCACCACCGCTAAGCTAAACGCGGCTAATGTTGGGCTTTAAAGGAACTACAGCACGGTCACATGACTTCACGTCTCCACTGCTAAGCTAAAGGTGCCTAATGTTGGGCTATAAAGGAACTACAGCACGGTCACATGACTTCACGTCACCACCGCTAAGCTAAAGGCGGCTAATGTTGGGCTTTAAAGGAACTACAGCACGGTCACATGACTTCACGTCACCACCGCTAAGCTAAAGGCGGCTAATGTTGGGCTTTAAAGGAACTACAGCACGGTCACATGACTTCACGTCACCACCGCTAAGCTAAAGGTGGCTAATGTTTAGCTTGAAGACATTTAGTCGTCTCATTTAGACACTTGTTATCAACTGCCGTTTTTAAATTCCCCAGTCAGGTATTTACTGAAGAATTTGATGTCATAGAGCAAAACGTAAACATTCTTCTGAACAATAGAGCATTAAAAGAAACCTTTCAGACGAGGGAAACGTAAATGTTAAACTGCTGACTCATTTATGGCTTTTAGGCCTCATTCCTGCATCACTCTATATTGCTATAAGATTCATCTGGCACTCATGTAATGTAGAATACCTGCAAGTATATTCAACTATAGCTACTTTATACTGTAGCTAAGACTTGTGATGCTTTATTATACACTTTACGCATTGTGCCTTTATCTTGTGACATCTCTCAGCCCAATCATCCATCTATATCTGTTTCTGGGGATTCCCATGATGCTCCTAGCAAGCTCATGGATATATTTAGTCTCTGCAGTGTGTCTGGGTTTTCCAGAAAGGCGCTTTAGACTGCCACGAGCCACCACTATAATGATTCATTTGTTCCATGCACAGCTAAATTATTGAATACATCGTTAATTTGACTTAACTAGCTGAATTAGCACATTGTCTAATGGTATTTCATACCGCCTAAAGGTATTTTTTGTGACAGAGCCACTGAACTGGAATCTATTTGGACGACTGTCTTATTTCTAATTCACGTTGATTGTGGTGAAGCCATGGACAAGTTTCCACATTATGGACTTTTAGGTTTCGTACCAAATCTTTTCCTTCTGATCAGGCGTGTTTTCCTCTTTAGTTAGAAGCAGCACTACTTTGTTACTAAATCCTACTAACTGGGCTTTTTCACTTAATGTCAGATAATTTAGAAAGCAATACATTCGAGCTATTTGTCCCTTATGTTTCCTTGCAGCCACTACCCAAATGTTTCGACCATATGGTGGGAGTGGACAGTTAATGAACAGTTTTACTTCCAGCTTCCTCCCTAACATATGGTTCGTCTCGCACACATTCACATCTACAGTGACTGTCTCCATCTGCCTGGCTGTCTCACACTCATTCCTGATCAAAAGAAATACTGAGATAGTTAAACTGAACTCCCACAACTCACTCCCGATGCAATCCCCTAAAGGACAGTTGTTATGGCCTCATATTTAAAGTGCTGACTCCCCCTGTCAACGGCCTCTGCAATTGGCAGTAAACAAATCCAAAGTCAACTGAAATATCACGAATGAAAAATCAAATCTTAGAATGGATTTGTACAGACTGAGAATATATTTCATTCATTGACTCAGAGCTCCCTTTCCCGATTAAACCTAGTCCATTTGCAACCATGCAAATGGCCACACTTTAAATCCACAATTACAGAAAAGCGTACAGACATTGTGGCGTAGGGACTTCTGGTGGAAGGTTAGCACCAGCTAACACTGTCAAATATCACATACATCTCTCCAAGCCTCTATTTTTACTGTATTTGTGTTATTTTCCATTCTTCATGCCAACTGTTCTTGTTTTGTATTCAATTTATGAATTTATGTTTATGAATTTGTGTATACATATGTGTATATATATTTATAAATATATAGAGACAATTCTCTTAACTTGCCTGTATATATTATGAATGATTATATGATTTATTCAAGGTTAAGGTATTCATTTATATTGTATGTTAACATATATTAAGATGTAAAAAAAAAAAGTGAAAAACAAAAGGGAGAAGGGGTCGGATTAAATAAGTGTAAACTTCTTCCGACCCCTTTTCGGACGTGTAATTAGCTAAAGTTTTGTTGTTTATTGTTATCAGACAATGATACTACAGATTATTCAATTATTATTTAAATATTTCGTTTAGTTATTGCATTCATTTGTATAGTACTGTATCATGTCTGTATCATCTTTTGTTTCATTTGTATTTTCTTTGGTTTTACACGCTCGAAAAAAATAAATAAACTAAAGTAAACTAAACTGTGGAATGTTGCAGTTCCTCAACTAGATTTATACAATAATCAACTTTAAGTGTTCTTATTTGACCTGACTTGTTATTTTGATGATAATAACTTTTACTATGAACTCATTAAGCTGTGCCTTCTCTAAAATGTACGTGTAGACAGATTTTGTTTGTTGATTCTTCTCCGCTGAGTGACTGCTGTTCGATCCAATTGCTGCCTTGTTTACATCAACTAATTGCGGCTAGTAATGGACGAGCTAACGGCATATCTCATATCTGGAGTGAACTTGATGTGCTTTACGAAAACATGGCTGCACCAGGATATATCTGACGACGGCATTTCCATTTCCATCGGTGGCTTCCAGACGGTTCGAGCAACGTTTCCATCAACCTTTTCAATGATTGCACCGAGAGTTTGACCATGTCTTCGCCATGAGCCTGAGTCTTCACCCTGTGCTCTTTTCAGTGTATAAAGACCAAGAACTGTCTCATGTCTACAGAACTTCCTCTTTTGTGAAGCAGTTGGTACTCCAAACAATAAGGGTATATTAGAGTTAAGCAACACAGCTAATAAGCTACTTCTATTGTTTTGAACTCTGTCACTCTCATTTCTCCAAAGGTCAACATTGGCAAACTTGCTTTAGGCCAATAGGGTGAATTTCAATTGAACAGTTTGCACAAGTTCAAATTTACTTCACTGCCTGTGGGCAAATCCACTGATTTCAGCAAGCCACTACAATTAAAAGCTTTTCCAGTTACATTTGGAGTTTTAAATGGTTGCGGGACCCGGCCTTTTCAAATGCAGTCGAATATATTCAAGTTCCTGACCTTTTCTCTTGCCAATTAGAGCTATGTTTGGACTATTAGAGACGTTAGGACACTTACGGCCCGTCTACACTACAGCGTCGACAACTCCAATCTGCCCATTCACTTTCAATGGGGTGACGTCACGTAGCCTCGCTTTTTCGCCGAACTGAATTGTGGGTAGCAGAGCGGTCCGTCTCCGGCGTCTCCGGCGTCAGAAGTTGAACATTGTTCAATGTTCAACGCCAGCCAATCAAATCCCGTTTCTGAAAATCTGACAGCTGAAGCCGTAGCCAATCAAACCGCGTCTAAGCTGGGAGAGATATCCCGCCGTTCATTTCTATATTTCAAAAAAAGTCGGAGGAGAAACTAACTATCGCCGTAGCAATCACCCGGTTTTGTATGACCAGACCCTCTCCACCTACCGGGATACAAACCGGAGGAACCAGGCATGGAGGGAGGTGGCAGAGACAGTGGGGGAAACTGGTAGGTTTTCGCCTGTTTGGGGAGTTTATATATATTGCTCGCATAAAATCCCGGGGGTTTTTGCTTTGTATGTCGGGGGCGGGAGATTCATGTGATTGGTTGTTGGTCGTGTTGCTTGAATAAAATCCCCAAGCTCCAGACACGCCCAGCTCCAAGCTATTTTTGGAGCTGTAGTGTGGACGCTCCGTTAGCGTCAAACCTTTTTTTCATTAACATCAAATTAACGACTAAACATTCAGGAGACGGCACACGTGTAATTTGATTTGTATTAGTGAATATAACGGTATAAATGGATGAATTGTGTCCTTGGCCATAGGAACAACTGAGTTAAAACGCTGCTTCGATGGCATGATAAACAAGTAAATATTGATCTGTGGACCACCAAAGTCAAATCAGGCAGTTTATCGGTCCCCTGAGTATCGCAGTATCTCTGCCTATCCCTTCTCTCTTCTCACAGTGACATTGTCCTCACAGGAATGTGCTGGGAATGTAATGGTGATGACTGCCAAGACATTTGTCAGAAAGAATAGAAAATCCATTCACACTCTGATATTGAAATTCCTCTGCGGTGCTCAGAGTGATGCAGAGAGGCAGATCAGGTCTCCATAAAATCCATGCATCATCATTATAAGAGTGAGGAAATATAACAGCACTCAGACTTTATGTCACACATTACTCGTGTTAAATAGCACCAACCTGCCTGGATGGGGAGTTCAAAGAAAGCTGACTGAAGGTGACATTATTTTTATTCCATAAGTCTGTCATTGAAGTATCTATAAATTAAGCAGCCCTTCTTCTTCATGACAGCCTTATGGGGAAGAAAGTAAGCAGGATGAATAAAATAAAGATTCTCAAGGTTTAATATATCTCCAAAATGGTCTATCTTTACGGCCGACAGGGGCAAACACGCCCAAAACGAAAAAATCTGGCACCGGAAAGCTTGTTGACATTCAGGGATTTTAACGTTTTACAGCAATCACTGTTTCATAAGTGTCAGGATATCTGAAATGACTATTAGCTACGTTAGCTAGCTAGCTTACAGCAGATATGCAGTAACATCTAGGAGTCATGTGACCACTGATAAAATAAGCCGATAAAACATTTTAGGTAAACTTCCAACAACAGAGACAGTTGTCCATCTTTGTAATTCTGATCTCATCCCAGCTGTGTGCGTCACTTTTTGGTGTCCCCATTTCTGCTGTTTTTCAGCTTCTCGCAGCGTTTTTAGTAAACGCTGCACATGTTTCATCGAGATAGTGGTGGATGTTTTCTAAATGCTGGGCATGTGTGGGTGAACATATCTCTTATTTTCCAAGTGTTTTGTCTCAGTTGTGTCTTTGAAAGTGCAGCGTGTGTTCCTCTAAAGTGTATAATTAAAGCCGAGCTTATCGACAACAATAAATCGCTGATTACACATTTAAAAACAACCACATTGACATCATGCAATAATTGTTCTCAAACTAGTTTTCCAGTCACTGAATTGCCACATTTTCTGAATTAATTCCTCTTGTCCAGAGAACAAAGCATTTATTTGCGGCGATGTACCAAACCCTGAAAGTACGTTGCTCGAAGGTACAGCAGTTTCATTTCGACCTTTGTTTTTCTCCCTCTCTCCGAGTTAAACGCTCTGCATCCAAAAACAGAGTCGGGAAGCATTAGCAGCGCATACATAATGAAAGGCAGCGTTGGATTCCGTGATAGTTGTGGAACAAATGCCCCTGGGGCTTGCTAATGAGTTTAACTCGAGTGCTCAGACATTCCCTCCCAACATCCACATATTAATTTCATGCAAATGGATATTGGGCACTGAGGCCCCTGTGAATAAGAGCACAACATGTGTTCTACAATTCTAGTTAACTGTTATCACATGGAAACATACGGAGCGTGTTTATTGGCTGTCCATATGTCCCTTGGCATGTGGTGGTGCATTCCCATTGTGCATACATTATAAATGGACGACCAGTTTGTCTTCTGATTTAATTCTAAGGTCCAAACCTCACCTTTAAAGTGGCCCTATTTTGCTCATTTTCAAGTTCATATTTCTATTGTCCTCTACTGGGACATGTCTCCATGTTTTAATGTTCAACACGCTGTTTATTTCTCTCATACTGCCTGGGCTGCAGCACCTCTTTTCACCCTCTGTCTGAAACCAGAGCCCAGTCTGCTCTGATTGGTTAGCTGGCCAGCTCTGTTGTGATTGGTCAAACGCTTATGGTTATTAGGTTTCATATATTCGTTACATTCCAACATTGGTGAACATATGCTCATAAAATAGTGTGTGTGAGATTTAACTGAATGTAATAATCTATTATTATAATACTATTGTTTTTTGTTGTTGTTTCTTTCCGTTAACCACCAAGTGGGAAATAAGTATTTTGTGTGTTTCTCTTAGTATCCTAAGACACTGTTATGTTTGGCTGTGAAAAAGAAGAAGTATTATGAAGGGCAGACCATCTATTTCTCATATGAGATTTTGTTCTTCTCCCTGCTCCTTTTCGCTCAATGGTGTGTTGTAGACAGAGTTGGGTGTAACACGTTACTGTAATAATATTACTTTTGTCGGTAACGGAGTAGTGTAACGCGTTATAATTCAGTAATCACACTACAGTTACTAACATTACCCCGACACGCGTTACTTCATTACACTGACAGACAAGAGGGGTTTCCGCCGCAAGTTTATATGAACGTAATCTGCGCGTCCACATCTCCACATGCAGTGCTGCATATACATGGCTGAGTCAGCGATAACTTTCGAGGGGTGGAGGTATGCCCATTATTTTGAGTTGGTCCGAAGAATAGACAGGAATGTGACGGCGAGGCGCAAACTGTGTCCAGGCCAGAAGCTGTTATCCACTGCTGTAAACACCACGTCAAGCCTCAACACACACCTGCAAAGAACACATGCTAAGGTGAAGCTAATAGCTAAGGACCCCCGAACCCAGAGTGAGGATGTTGTGAGTGCGAGGACCGGTGACCATAGGCGGCGCGTGAGGCTCAGGTTTGGGAAGGCTAAATAACTTTGTTTTACCTGACGCTGCTCGCGTCCGGCGTCTATAGAAAAGAGATCAACTCAGTGAAAGCAAAGTACCGCCTGCTGACCAATCAGAGCTCAGTGTGCGGAGTTTAAATCTATAAAGTCATATTACAGGATAAAGGAAATACAGTTTAAACTGCCATAGGCTATGCAGAGAAGACGCCGACGTGTCGCAATTATCATTCATATCACACTGATATCACACATCAATCAGATCATCGATCATCATATCACAATATTTCCTTATCTGAGTCAGCTTCTCGAGCCGTATCTGGCCATGCAACACTTACATTGTCACATAGGCCTACTGTATGCAGACGTATTATTTTAAGCAACACATTAAGTTGACGAAACATTCAACTCAAATGTCATTAAAGTCAGATCCACTCGTGTCTTAGATGGGGCAGTGATATCATAAAACTGTTGTACGCTTTTTTAAACATTTTTTTAATTGTTCTGTATTCTCCTTGCAGGTGCAACTATGTGGTTTGTATCCTGGATTATATGTTTAAGTCATGGATGTTTAAAGTTCATATTTGTCTAATATTAGTTTACTTTTCATTAATGAAGTATGACGCTGCACTGTCAGTAGGCTACACTTGTCCCTGTTTGTGATTGGCCAAATGTAGCTAACCCCGCCCCTTTCACGTGAACGCGCTCTCAGCTGGAGAGAGAAACCCTGGCTTGATTTACTGAGTTGATAACCAGCGTCAGCGAGATCTCGTTTGTTAGGGTTAGTTAAGATAACTCAAACATATCCAGGGTCTTCGTATGCTTCGTAGTACAGGGCACAGGTAATGTCAAAGACACAAACATTATACGTTATATTTTTATTTTACCAGGATGCAGTGACACAAATATTTGGGAAGGCTTACGGCGCATTTTCACTGCAGCGGGTAGCCCCGTTTAAGCGTCCTTAACCGTCCTCAAGCGGCCAGGCCAGTTTTTGGTGGCCTTTCCATATAGCCTAGTACCGGCTAGCGGGTACTTTTTCCCTCTTTTTCCGGCCCCATAAAATCGTGGTTCTATCAGACCAGGCCAGGGCTGTGACGTCAACACTCTCGACTGCTGATTGGTCAGAGAGAATCGTCACAAGATCGCGGCGAGTTCATCCCTAGTCGCATATATTTAGAAGCAAGCTTGCAGCATTTTTATAAACAGCATTTTGTAAACGGAGGAGCTACAAAAATGGCTACGTTTTTTAAGAAAAGCACACCGTGGTCGACCGAGGAGGTGACGACGTTCCTTCATCTCATTGGGGATGATAAAATCCAGCGGGAGCTCGACGGAACAACGCGAAATGTGAAAGTGTTCCAGGATGTCTCTGCACAGATGTCCGAACGCGGATTTTCGAGGACTTTCCTGCAGTGTAGGGAAAACAAAAGATGAAGAGTGAATATCGCATAATAAAGGACAACAATAACACGAGTGGTGCGGGGGAAACAATGGAAGTGGTTCGACTTGTTGGACCAGATTTACGGCCATAGACCGGCCAACGTTGGGAGGGAGGGAGGCCTGGACTCTGCAGAGTCCCTGCAAGGTACGCTCACTTCTAACAAAGAAGTCTATTTTATCCTTACATTAATGTTCGACAACCCATGCTTTTATGGAGCCCCGAAGAGCTACATAGCTAGCTAAGGCAGATAGCTTGTGCCATTGTTTACGTTCAGTTTTTCTTTTCTATAGTTGTTGTTGCTATTTAGTATTGTGCTGCAGTAGTTTGTGGAATTAACAAGTCATTTTGCTGTTCTAGATGATTACATTGGGACTCGTGAGGAGGAACATTCCCGAACAACGGGTGATGGCAGTGTTCGTCCACATCGTCATTGAATCCAGAACGGACCCCAGCCGAAGACCCTAACCCGACTCAACCACCAACACCGAGTGCCATCACGACACCGCAGCGTGTGGTTCTAGGTAAGAAATAGAAATGGCAAAGCGACTGGAATTGTTTTTTTGTTTTTTTAAACCGTGGATCATCCATCGACAGTAATTAAAATAAGCTATACCACTGTGTGGAAATGCTCTGTTACAAGTAAAGTCTTAGCTAGTACAGTTGTGTGTGACATCCCATCATATACATTTATATTCATTATCAACAGGCTGGACGTAATTAATTCACTTTCACAATCATTGTAAACATCTAGGCCAGAACTTTCTTTAGTTCACCTTACTGTTGTTCTGTTTATACATGTTATTCTTATATCCTTGGTGACCTGTACCTGTCCTATGTTTTTTCCTATTGCTAATTATTATCTTATTGTCACCCAGGGCAAGAGGAACGAGGAGGAGAGGATCGGGCCCAGCGGCAACCATGAACAGCACATGGCCCCAGCTGGAAACGGCACCTGGACTGGGCCAAAGCGTCTGCTGAGCGGAGAGATGGGAGTTGGATGCGGCCTTGAGAAGGGAGGAGGCCGTCTTGAGAATGGAGGAGGCCACCTTGAGAAGGGAGGAGGCAAGGGAGGAGGCCGCTCAAACAGAGACCTTCAACCTAGCCTTCCTGCGCACTCTTGGCGAGGTGCTAGGGGGGACTGGGGCAGCCGTACGTGGCCCGTCTCCTCGTCCAACTTAAATAACATTAAAAGTTATTGTACATATTATATATTTTTTTTTCTAGTTAATTTTTTAAATTTGTACTTTCTTGTTTATTTATGTTCTTTAAAATGTTCATTTTATTTTTACAATGCCATGGATATTTATGCTGGCTGCAATACAGTTTTTTAATTTTTTATTTGTATTGTTTAATGCATGCCTTTTTGATACACCACTTTTTTTTTGTATATCATGAATTTATAAAGCAATAACAACACCTATCAGTTAGGAAAAGCCCCTTAGTTTTAAGAGATTTAAAGCAAGAAATTGAGTTTGCTAGCTTGAGGTCTCCTCTAAACATTATTACATGTGTATTTTGTAATAGTATTAAGAATACATGATAATACATAATACATGTAGACATTTCTCAATTGTAATACCCTCGTTCTACTAGACTCAACAACACATTCCCTTATATATTTCAAAGACGAGAGAACAAAATAAACCTATAACCCATTCAAGCAAGCTTTTAACATGTCTAGAAGAAAGATTGAGGTTATATTTTATATATTTTTATGTGGATACTTTAGCCTCCTCCATGTTTACAATTGTCCACACTATTTTACACTTGCATGTATGAAGATAGTTTTGCCGTGTTTTACACTTCCTTCATAGTAGAGGAAATGTTGCCCATGTGCACAGTGGAATCACCATCGTTCAGAGATATACTGCGCAAAATACAGACAGCAGGAGACAGAGGACAGCCACGGTCAGGAAAACATTCAGGAGCTATCTGTCTCGCAGAGGCAACACTGTGGCGCACTTACTGTAGGTGCGCCGCAGTCTGCGTGATCTGCCTGCAGGGAGGGGCGGGCCGGCCCTGCGAGTAAAGTAACGAGTACATGTATGTACAGAGTAACGAAGTAGTGTAACATATTACTTTTTAAAAAAGTAATATGTAATAGGCTATATTACTTTTTTTAGTAACGACCCCATCTCTGGTTGTAGAGACATGTTTTGTTGGCAATTATTGTACATTGAGTTTTGCGTACCATGAGCGGGAAAAATAAAATGAAATGACATGACAGAGCATTTCAGATTTCATTTTTGCTTTTTAAAACTGTATGTATGTATGGTTTATTGCACTGCATGTGAGTTGTTCTGGATAAAAGCGTCAGCTGAATGAATGTTATGTAAGTCAGGATTCTCTTAAAAGAAAATCTCTTAGCAGAGGAAACCGTTTTGATCGGTTTGGTTTCTTCTTCGTTGTGTTACATAATACACTTAAGTATGTAAGACAAAATCCCTTATGCAACTAAAGTCCTTCTTATTGTTACGTCTCTTCCATTGTCTTTATTGTCATAGCATTTAATATTGAGGTAATCCAAAAGTAACGGAAAAGTTTCAGGATACATTTATATAGCAATACTTTGATTACAGATTTTCATATTTTACAGGTAAGTAATTGTGACAGAACGTGTTTTCAAGTAACCTTCCCAACCCTGGCTCATGACCCTTCATGAACTAACAATCACCGGTGAATTTACACCTCTTAAAGGGCCAAATCAATGTCATTTCCCCTCCAGTGTGGATGTGTTTGTATCCCTCTCGTAAAAGCCTCGGAGCAATAGAGAGGCTTCGGCTCTTGAGGGCAAGATCAATAGCCCAGGAAAGCCATCGGATTTCTCTAAGCCTCCGTGTTGTGCCGGGCTCTGATTGGATTGTTTTACGGGTTTAGCCGGATGAGGGGTTGTAACTAAAAGCTCCAAGCTGCTAAATATTACAGGGAAAGGGCAGCGATAAAGACTTAAAGCAGCAGACTGCAAGATTCAGCTGTGGGTGACAGGTGTCCACTCAGCACACCGGGGGGTTCACAGTACCACTTACGCATGGGAGAAACGGACTCCATCAGCAACAATCTGGAGGGGAATTATATCCACGGAAAACTCATGCCAAGGATTTTTTTTTACCACATCTTTAAAATGCAGCCTTAGGCATAAAAACACAGCTGCCCTTCAGGATGTTGTTTCCTTCAGATGGTAAGCAGGAGATCAAAGCTGCGGTCATTAGAATATACATGTGTTTGCTGTCGAGATGTAAGAAGAAGATTATTCATACATGCATTACTTAACCCAAGGTATTTCAGAAACAATTCAAACCATTACAGTTGGAGATGGACAGCGAGACAAAAGAGTGTCCGCTAGCATTTGTTAATTCCTAGAAATGAGAGAAAGAAGGAGTCATTCTCACTGATTGCATAAAGTCAGTGGTGAAGAAGAATTCACATCCTTTACTTCAGCAAAGTAGAAAGTCTAAAAATACTCCATTACAAGTAAAAGTCCTGCATTGGAAGCTGTTTAAAGGGTAATGCTATAATCATTCAATTAAATATTGTAAAACTGATTTCTTTGTAATTTAATAAGTTTGGTTGTGACCTTTCTTTCTCTGTTATGCGAGGAATTCTGATTCAGAGAGGGAGCAGGAACAACTGATCCTTAGCATCTTTAGCATCGCTGTTGAAGGAGTTGTAGGCATAATAACTCAGAATGTGGAAGTTCTGCACAACTTGGGAGACATTGCTAATGCATGTGCAGTCTTAATAGAGGTAATATACGCAGTTATCCAAAGGAACTTGATGGCATTCTTTAAAGCACTTCAGAAACTCTTGCTTAAACTGAATGCTTCAAAAATAATTAAAGGGGACCTATCATGCAAAATGCACTTTTGTATGTCTTTCATAAATGAATATGTGTCCCCGGTGTGTCAGGGAACTCACCAAGTGTCAGAAAACACAACCCTCTCTCTTTTCCTCCATACCCAAATCTCTAGAAACGGGGCAGCAACGGATCTGATTATTATTTGAATTGTTCTGACGTCAGAAAAGGGGTGCTCCGCCTATATGGGTAACTCTCCACCTATCAGGGGAATGAGAGACCGCTCGAAAGCGCTGGAGACGCTGTAGTACATATGCCAGGCCTGTAAGTGGCGCTGTAGTCTGCCACAAAAGCAGAATCAGCCGTTGCAAAAACAGGGCTGTAAAAGAGCAAATAGAGCGAAATGAGGCATGGCTAAAATGCATGATCAGTTTGGTATTTTGAAAAAAAAACTTCACAGACATGTTTTATATAGGTATGGCCCAACAATATATGTTTCAAATATAGCATGATAGGTCCACTTGAAACAGGCTCTATTTTGCTCAATTTCAGGTGTATATCAGTATGTAGTGTCTCTACTTTAAAGAGTCCTCTCCTGCTGATGTTCAGGTGTATATCAGTATGTAGTGTCTCTACTTTAAAGAGTCCTCTCCTGCTGATGTTCAGGTGTGTAGAGTCTCTACTTTAAAGAGTCCTATCCTGCTGATGTTCAGGTGTATATCAGTATGTAGTGTCTCTACTTTAAAGAGTCCTCTCCTGCTGATGTTCAGGTGTATATTAGTATGTCGTGTCTCTACTTTAAAGAGTCCTCTCCTGCTGATGTTCAGGTGTATATCAGTATGTAGAGTCTCTACTTTAAAGAGTCCTCTCCTGCTGATGTTCAGGTGTATATCAGTATGTAGTGTCTCTACTTTAAAGAGTCCTCTCCTGCTGATGTTCAGGTGTATATCAGTATGTAGTGTCTCTACTTTAAAGAGTCCTCTCCTGCTGATGTTCAGGTGTATATCAGTATGTAGTCTCTCTACTTTAAAGAGTCCTCTCCTGCTGATGTTCAGGTGTATGTGTGGGACATAAACTTCCTCTGGAGGGAACACAGGGATGTAAGCCTTTGCAGACCATTTACATTCACTAAAACCTATTTATCACACTACAGGAAAGTGAAAACCCCAAAAAGCATACTGTAATACTGTAGGTTTTTTTTTTTGGGGCCACAGCTCTTGGTGGCAACATAAGTTAATTATAGCTCTAACTTTTTAAATGTGTGCAAATGTTTACCTTCATCGCCTCTCTTGTTCATCATGCACATATTGTGTACGTCTTCACTGAAGTACACCCTGCATTTCCAGCCTAAAGATTTACACCAGCCAACAAATGTGATTCATTGAGTTTAGTTTGGCATCCCTCCATTACACGCTGCAGACGACACACAGCACGCTAACCCCTCTCCTCTGCATACTTATATGTATCATACTGCCACAGGATGAATGTGTCTGCTAAGGCAGCTGGACTTTGTTCAGCGGTGTGAGAATTCATTTTCGCGTTTTTGCATCAGGACGTGTTGATCGATTTCAGATGCCGATGTTGTCGAGGGCCACGCTGTGGAGCCGCTTGACAAATACAAATACCTGGACATGTTTATTGATGACAGATTGAGCTTTGACCACAAGACAGAAGATTTGCAGGAAGGGGACATCACATATTGTTTATATTACATAAGCTCACTCACCGATCAATATCAACCTCACACTCGTCTTTTTGCACATATTTTATTGAGCTCAATTCTCCTCTGCAAGCTGTGAATTGAAAACAGAAAGAAAGGGTTTGGACTAGCAGCTGCAGCTGTTTGGACAGCAAAGGGCTTAATCCAGTCACATTGTGCATTATGAATGCAAAGCCAGTCCTTTGTAAACAAAAACTAACAAATGAGGATGACTGTAGAAAACAAAAATAAATTCATAAAAAAATTAAGGATTAAAATGACTTTTTTTATGTATAATGAGGTCGTGGATGAAAGACATTTTATTCAAGTTAAGAGTATAGCTTCTTCTGAAAAACACACAATTATAAAATATAATAATAATAATAGTAGATTAAATTTGAAGGGACCCAAGGCCGCTTTACACGAGGTAAAGACAGACAAAAAAAAGCAAACAAAAAAACAAGTAGGGCAAAATATTAAAGTAAAAATGATTAATATTACAAATAACAGTAATAAAAAATATGTCACAAGATAGAAAAGAAAACAGAACATGTTGAGTATGCTGTGTTAATGACTTGTTTGATAAACAAGTCATTTAAAGAAAAAAATTATTTAAGAAATGTATACACGTTTAACATCTCAGATATCAAGCTCTTCAAGACACTCAAAATAGACGAGATTAATCTATTATATGCAGTATTGAATGTCTCATCCTCGCTCATCGCCCCATTCAACTTTTCCTCGTCGCTCAACGTCTCATTCAACTTTTCCTCGTCGCTAGTCTCAGTGCTTTTCCACAGCACTGAGACTGCTCTTGTAAAGGTCTTTAATGACATCCACTTAAACACAGACAGTGGCAGAACTTCAGTGTTAGTATTATTAGATCTCAGTGCTGCGTTTGTCACTGTTGACCACAGCATATTACTAGACCGACTGTAAAACTGGGTGGGACTTTCGGAAACAGTTCTAAATTGGTTTGAATCCTACTTAAAGGACAGAAACAACTTTGTTTCTATAGGTAAATACACATCTGAGTTGACAAATATGACATGTGGGGTACCTCAAGGCTCCATCCTGGGGCCTCTTTTCTTTAACGTCTACATGCTACCACTGGCTCAGATAATGAAAAACAACAAAATAAATTACGATAGCTATGCGGATGACACACAAATTTACGTAACAATTTCACCAGGAGACTATGCTCCAATTCAAACACTGAGTAAGTGCATTGAAAAAATCAATGACTGGATGTGTCAGAACCTTCTCCAATTAAACAAAGATAAAACTGAGGTAATGGTTTTTGGAGCCAAGGCAGAACGTATAAAAGTTAGCACTGAGCTTCAGTCTGCAATGTTCAAAACAACAGATAAAGCCAGAAATCTAGGTGTAGTCATGGACTCTGACCTGAGTTTCAACAGTCACATTAAAACAGTTACTAAATCAGCCTACTATCACCTAAAGAACATTAAAAGACTAATGCAGGGGTGCCCAACCTTTTTTGAACCGAGAGCTACTTTTAAAGTTGCCAGTCTGCCGAGATCTACCAGTCCAAATAGAGAGGCGTAGCCATTACTGACAGCCTACTACCAGGTAAATACACACTTCTACTTGTATAAAACTGACCTTTGTACGATTAATACTTCTTAAAATACTGCAGATCCTTTATCTTACCTCTTTTTAATCTACACATATACAAGTATTTAACTGAAGTTACACAACAGTGTTGTTGATACAGAGTTGGAGTTTATTCACACGTCACTACAGTGGGTAATGTTTTCAAGAAACATTTATCAGTGCTGCCACATATGACACAGGAAAAAAGAAAATACTCTGAACCCTTTCTTTGCCATTATATAAAAATAGTGTTGCTACAAAAGTATAAATTAGGCTTACTAATAAGACAACTCAGATCTGAAGCTACACAGGAATCTGCTGCCAAAATGCAATAACAAAGACAAAATTAATAGAATCAAACCCTTTTGTTGCATTTTATTAGAGTATAAAAAGAAATGCCTTTAAAATAGGATGCAAGCAACACTAGTTTCTTAACCTGAATTGATAATAGACTATAATCAATTTAAGTTTGCATTCTTATACCATTTTGTACAATAATTATAATGAATAAGTTCAAACAAATTAAAACTTACAGCTGATTAATAACGGTATCTAACTTGAGTTTTTATTATATCAAAAACCTGTTGAAATGGTACTGTTATTTTTACTGTCCCCCAAAAGCGCGTCGGCAGCCTCCAGGAATGCTTCTTTCACAACTTCGCCGTCTTTGAAAGACTTCATGTGTTTCTCAAGAACGTGACTGACACGATGAGATGCTCTGGAGCAGCCTTGCTCTTGTTGTTGGGCCTGGTGAAAATGGACTGCTGTGCGTTTAGCTGTCCTTTCAGGCCCCTCCCCTTTTGGAGTGTGGGGCAGTATTAGGAGGGAATTCCGTCTCGTAGCGTTTGTGCACTGTTTTGAAATACCGCTCCTAAATTACCCTTCTTCGATAAAGCCACGCTCGCATTGCAGATGAGTCAGATGGACTTTGAATTGGAATAGATACAAAAATGATCACCCTCCCACTCGGAGTGAAAATTATATATTTTGGGCTTTTTTGCTTCAGCCATAATTGCGGTCTTGTTTGTGTGCAGACTGTCACTCCTGTTGCCACGGAGAACGTCAGCGAACAAGTGCCCACTGCCCACCAGCCCCCACACATGGGGTCACGCCGGCCAATCACAAAGCTTTGGTGCGTTCAAGTGCATTATTCTTGCACGGGAAGATAGGACATTAACGATAAAACAGAATATTGTTGTTCTATTTTTAGACACATCTCGCGATCGACTGGGAATCTCCCCGTGATCGACCGGTCGATCGCGATCGACTGGTTGGGCACCCCTGGACTAATGTCACAGCAGGATCTGGAGAAACTTGTCCATGCTTTTATCTTCAGTAGACTGGACTACTGCAATGGTGTCTTCACAGGTCTCACTAAAAAATCTATTAGAAAGCTGCAGCTGATTCAGAACGCCGCTGCTCGAGTCCTCACTAACACTAAGAAAGTGGATCACATCACTCCAGTTCTGAAGTCTTTACACTGGCTTCCTGTGTGTCAAAGAATAGATTTCTAAATACTGCTGCTGGTTTATAAAGCACTGAATGGTTTAGGCCCAAAATACATTTCTGACCTCCTGCTAAATTATGAACCATCCAGATCTCTCAGGTCTTCAGGGACTGGTCAGCTTTCTGTCCCCAGAGTCAGAACTAAACATGGAGAAGCAGCGTTCAGTTATTATGCTCCAAACATCTGGAACAAACTCCCAGAAACCTGCAGGTCCGCTGCAACTCTGACTACTTTTAAATCCAGGCTGAAGACTTTTCTTTTTGTCGCTGCTTTTAATTGAACTATTCATATTTTAAACTGCACTGTAACTTTTATCCATGTATTTTTTCTTTTTATGTATTTTATTAGCTTTTATTTTTAATGACTGATTTTAAATGCCATTTTCTTAATGTCTTTCGTTTTTTCTAAAGCACTTTGAATTGCCTTGTGTTGAAAAGTGCTATATAAATAAACTTGCCTTGCCTTGCCTTGCCTTGCTCATCGTCCCGTTAAACTTTTCCTCGTCGCTCATCGTCCCGTTGAACTTTTCCTCGTCGCTCATCGTCCCGTTCAAGTTTCCTCGTCGCTCAACGTCTCGTTCAACTTTCCTCGTCCAACTTTCCTCGTCGCTCATCGTCCCGTTCAACTTTCCTCGTCGCTCATCGTCTCGTTCAACTTTTCCTCGTCGCTCATCGTCCCGTTCAACTTTCCTCGTCGCTCATTGTCTCGTTCAACTTTTCCTCGTCGCTCATCGTCTCGTTCAACTTTCCTCGTCGCTCATTGTCCCGTCCACTTTTCCTCGTCGCTCATCGTCCCGTTCAACTTTTCCTCGTCGCTCATCGTCTCGTTCAACTTTCCTCGTCGCTCATAGTCTCGTTCACCTTTTCCTCGTCGCTCATTGTCCCGTCCACTTTTCCTCGTCGCTCATCGTCCCGTTCAACTTTTCCTCGTCGCTCATCGTCCCGTTCAACTTTTCCTCGTCGCTCAACGTCCCGTTCAACTTTTCCTCGTTGCTCATCGTCCTGTGGAACTTTTCCTCGTCGCTCATCGTCCCGTTCAACTTTTCCTCGTCGCTTATCGTCCCGTTCAACTTTTCCTCGTCGCTCATCGTCCTGTGGAACTTTTCCTCATTGCTCATCGTCCCGTTCAGCAACTGCTCGTCTACTTTATGGGTATCCAGGAGTACTTCGCCAGCGTCTCGCTCCAACATGGACTCCATCGACTGGAAAAGTGCAAAGGCTTTCTTTAAGGAGATCTCATTGGGAGACTGATCTCTGGCCAGACTAACAGTCAGCACACAGATGAGCATCCAAACAGCTGCCATCTCTGCAGTTTTCAAGAGACGAGTCTATACTTGTGATGATGGCTTTCCTATTTCATATGATTTATTGTTTTTATATCCCTCATATCTATTTGTGACGGACACATTTGCCTGTACAACAAGGCAATTTGTCATCACCCAGCAGTTTGTGGTGTTTGCAGGAAAACATTGTCGTTCTTTTTAGAAAATAAATAACTCTCAGCTGAACAAATAAAACATTTTGGTAAACATCATATATCACCGTGTAAGAGCTAGTCGAGCTTGTGTGCCTTAAAAAACTCAACGTTGAATCTGAATTATGAATAACGTTATAAATACTATAACAAGCTGTAAGCAGTGGGAGAACCTCAGAGTGACCTCATGTCCTTGTGTCATCTAAACATGTTCCTACTTATAGTTTAATTAAGAAGGAAAGGACGGCTTGAATCCAGATGTTCTCCATATGTTGTTTTTAAGGGGCACTTGTATTTTGACAATAATGCAGCAATGGCTGAATTACGGAAAATACTAAAGCTGTTTTTTTAAGTACTCATAAAAAAATATCAATAGGAGCCTTATGTGACCTTCACTAGTGAAACTATTTAATAATACAACAGCGTGCTGTGAGTTCATTAGAAAACATCAGGTGAGGATTTTTTCCTGGGAGATATATACCATCATCACAATAATAAATACTACTGATATTCAATATGAGGTAATGCTGTGTGCGTAGTCTCAATGTTTATATATATAATATGTGATATTGTTTATGTTTGATATAACATTTTTCATTTTAATTGTTGTTTTCTCTATTCCACTTTTTAAAGTATTTTTTATGTTTGAACACACTGCTGCTTTTGTGACGAAAGAATTTCCTCAAATTGGGATCAATAAAGTATCTATCCATCCATCTATCTATCTATCCATCTATCTATCTATCTATCTATCCATCTATTCATCTATCCGTCTGTCTGTCTGTCTGTCTATCTGTCTGTCTGTCAGTCTATCTATCTATCTATCTATCTATCTATCCATCTATCCATCCATCTATCTATCTATCCATCCATCTATCTATCTATCTATCTATCCATCTATCCATCCATCTATCTATCTATCTATCTATCTATCTATCTATCTATCTATCCATCCATCCATCTATCTATCTATCCATCCATCTATCTATCCATCCATCCGTCCAACCATCCATCTATCTATCTATCTAAATAAATAAATACATAAATGATAAGGAAAGAAATAGCTATTTTTATCACATCCTTTAATCAGAATAGCAACAAATAAATTAATTCTGCAAAACGCACACATTTAATGATTTTTCTACATCCAAGGTCAGCTTTATAAAAATAAATAGTGTCTTTAACAACCTGTGCACATCACTACTATGGTATGCTATGGAAAGATCACTGTTATAAGCAAAATATTATGGAGAAGAGGCAACTAAAGCACTTTTATATGGTTGTGGAAAAATTGTAGTAAGGGTTAATAAACAACCAAACTTTATTGGAAGGCCTGTGCTAGGAGTAGACCAACTCCACTCTGAGGCATCAATGAATAATACACCTCTCACACACACACTGTTTGTCTCACCAGGCTCCATAGACTGCCCATGCTGCACTGGGATTGGATCATCAGACATGAGTCCAGTGGTGGGGAATCAACAAAGATGGAATTCATATCGATAGTGGTTCTTCTGAGACTTCAGTAGTGTTTTTTGTCAGAAGGAAAACCTCTGAAAGGACGTTTGAACAAACGAATGCTAAATCTGGACTTTTGACGATTAATTAATTACATTTATTGAACTGTTGTTTGAATCCTTTGGTTGTTGAAGAAGCATTATTGGTTTCTGAAAGCTGCTATGATGTACTGTCAACGTTTGCATCTGATTCTATGCATGAAATATTAAAATAATAAATGTAATATTAACAATATAATGACATTTTCTTAAATAAGCCATTAATATGAAACACCTAAGGCACTGAACTTGCTCATTTGCAATGTATAATAATATAAAAAAATGCTTGCTCTAATCTTTTCCGTCCTTTTTTATTAAATCATTTAAAATGAATATCAAAAGTACTATAGAAAAATATTAATTAACAATTAAGAATATAATTGGCTTTTCTGCCTTGCAAAATTGTGATTTTCACTTCATTATTACCTGCTCTTAGTCTCTCCTTCGTCTTCGTCCTCTCCCAGGTGTTCTAGTCACTCAATAAAATATACCGACATGCTATAAGACACAATACATCACTGGGGTAATCATAGAAAGTGATGAAATGGGGAAATCCAAGCACATTTAATCGATACCAACTCCACGGTCTGACTCTTTTGCTTTTGGGGGGGAAACATATAATTCTGCTTGGTAGGATCTATTATGTGTGTGTGATGTGAAAAATAGATATTTATTTACGCCCCCCGTGGCCTTTGTGGGCGTGTTATTAATGATGGTGTGCAGGAATGTGAATATGTGTGAATGTAAAGGTGCAGAAACATTGAAGTTGGCTCTATAGGTATACTATCCTTTATTTAAATCCCAATGTTTAACTCTGAGAGCAATTTAAATGTCTACTGTCGTATAGGAACCTAACATGATAGTGAATTGTGCGTATAGAGTCTCAACATCCAGCCTACTTTATTCTGCTGCCATGACACACTTGTACCTAAGTTGAGTATCTCCTATTTGTTGTCATTTTTACTTGTGGTCCACTACAATTTGGAGGCAAATATCATACTTTTTACTCTTCATGCATTTATTGCTGCTAGTTGAAAGCTCGATTATGATTGGTCAGTTTGGACATTTCAGAGGTCATTATTACCCGCTAACAGACCATCGCTAAGGATAACAAGACCGTTGATAAGGAGGATTAAGGGCCTTTGAAAATGGTTTCCTTCATTTTTTACTCTACTACATGTATTTATTCCTGCTTAGTTGAAAACTCGATTCTGATTGGTCAGTTTGGACATTTAATAATAATTAATAATTTTCCAGATGCTCAAAGCGCTTTACAAATACACATAACACACATATCACAATGTAACGGTCATGTACTGTGGACAATACCCACAGGAGCAAATTCAGGTGAAGTGTCTTGCCCAAGGACACAACGGCCGCTAAGAGACCGTCGCTAAGGATAACATGACCGTTGATAAGGAGGATTAAGGGACGATGTGCAGTCATTATCGAGTATTCAACTAAGCTAGGTAATACATATATGTACATGTTTCCATCTTTGTTGTTTTCAATTCCCATCCTAAAACTGTATATATTCTGGGTTAATACACTGCCTATTGTTCTCAACACATTTCATTATATATTATTACAATTAAGTATTATTCAGATTTTATTTTATGCATGTATGTTAACTTATTTCTGCAGTTTACGGGCCACATCAGCATTATGGTTGCACTCAAAGGGCCGGTTGTAACTTTAAGACTTTATACATATATAAATATTTAATATATAAAATAATGTAATTACTTTATTGCCTCTGCATTGGATTATTATCGGATAGGGTAAAAACTTCATAAATAACTACGTCTGAAAGCAGAAGTCTAGGGCAAATAAGTGCAAGTCTCTTCAGTGAGAATGTCACAAAATTATTTTAAAAGAAAAGCCACATTCTGAAAAAAAAGTGACATTAATTTTTTTTTAAGATGCATTGTGGGACATGTAGTTTATGGACATCGTGCATCTGTAAATCGGCATGTAACCGTATAATAAACTTTGAGGTAATACTTTCAGAGCTCATGCGGGCCACATGAAATGAAGTCGCGGGTCGGATTTGGCCCCCGGGCCTTGAGTTTGACACCCCTGCCTTTGACCGTCATTACAAAACTACACTTATTGTGCATCCGATAAGAAACAAAGAAGCCTTTCTTTTAAAATGGTTGCCTTCAGATCGTTATATTCCATGCTCCTGCGGTGACTGTTTTCTCCTTGTGATTGAAATTCTCATCATGGAAAGTGACATGTATTTCACACATTATTCTCTGCGACTGTCTTTTGGCAGCTACAGGCGTCACAGTGGGGGGTGTGACTGTCCGTCAGAGAGACAGAGGAGAGGAGACTAAAAGAGAGGACGCTATTCTCCCAGGCATCAGCTGGGGTGGACAGGTCGCTGCTCTGGGGAAACACACACACAGAAAATCCATAGATGCGCACACACACACACACACACACACACACACACACACACACACACACACACACACACACACACACACACACACACACACACACACACACACACACACACACACACACACACACACACACACACACACACACACACACACACACACACACACACACACACACACACACACACACACACACACACACACACACACACACACACACTCTTATGCTACACAGGTGCACACACACACCTGACGCCTCCAAATGAAGGACGACATGTGTGACAGGTGGAGACACATGGTGACAAACAAAATGGACCCTTCACAGCAGCAGGGGGGTGTGAGACAGGATGTGTGGCCACTGTGCCACAGCGAAGCACAGACACACCAACTCAAGATGACATTTCAGCCAGCGTTACTGTCTCCGAGTGTCCAAGTCACCAGCATGTCTGGAGAGAAGTCAACTCAATACATATTTCATTATCAGTACCTGGTTTTGAATCAGCTTTACTATCAATTCAAGGCAAAAAATAAAAAAAATACAAAATAAATAAATATGGTTACCTAGATTTGTATCTATGGCATGTTTTAAGTCTGCGAGGAATTGCTTGTTTGCTTTGTTTGGACAATATGTTCTATGGTCAAATGAAATCTGAAACAAATATTGCAGAATCCAATTATTAATGGTCACAAAACAAGCAGTCCATTAGTCTAAACAGCCGTTTATAAAATATAACTGATATATAAACACATAAATGACAAAGGGAAACCAGATTATTAAATATAAATTAATTCAGTGTATTCAAGCTATGACAGCTATTAAAGGTGGGGTAGGTAAGTTTGAGAAACCGGCTCGAGATACACTTTTTGTTATATTCCATGGAATCCTCTCAACATCCCGATAGCAATGAATATCTGAAGTGCTTTGACACAAAATCCATAAAAAAATGTCATCTGTGGAAGCCGTAATACTGTAAAAAGCACGACTTGCCGCCCTGTCTGTCAGCCTTCCATCTCGTGCACGCACAAATGTATCTCGTGACCTCATTGGGCGTGCATTGCGCGTTCATGTGTGTTGGAGGAGGTGCTCTGTAAGGAAGTCTGAAGGAAGGGGCGGATTCTTTTCGGCTGTGTACTTTCAAATTTTAGTGCACTCGAGCCGGTTTCTGAAACGTACCTACCTCACCTTTAACAACTTTTTAAATTCAGTAACTCAGTTACCGTTACTACATGGTGCGTTACTCCGTTACTGCGTTAGTTTTTTATATAGTCAACAGCCAGGCGAACAGAGATGAGAACTGTACTTAAGTAAATGTACTTAAATACTTCCTGTGTCACATGCGGCAACCCTGTCTCCTAAAAATTACGTTCCCACAGAACTAAACTGCATTCTCAATTACGTTTAGCTAGAAACGTATTTTCTCCCATGTTACGTTCGTTATGAACGTATCTGAAATACGTTTATTTTCTACATATCTTTGCCATTTATTGTCTTGCTTATAATAATGATAATAGTCATTTATAAATATCATTTTAGAGCACACCTTTGAAATCGAGAATCGGGCTCGATATATGGTTAAATTAAAATCAGTAGGCGAGGCTGTAATTTCGCCAGCTGTTACTCTCATGTGCGAGGCAGAACATAATAGTTTGAACATGCCAAAAAGCTGCTGCGTCGTTCATTGCACCTCAAACATTAAAACAAATCCAGAGTTACGTGTTTCTGTACTTCCTTTAAGAAGAAAGGACAGTAACAGAAGAGCTCTGTGGCTTCAGGCTTGATCGCCGTTCAAATGACAGCGCTGGTTTCCCCAAAAGTGGGCGGGGCTGTAAAGTGAAGTAGATTTACTCTCATCTATTATTCAAAACCATTCTATTTACTCTAACGTAAATTACATGCCAGTGTTTTATCTTTTATTTATTTATTTTTATTTTAAATCGTATAATGTCAGACTTTTTTTCCGTCTGTGAGGAAAATAAATGGGGCTCAGAGCCTCAAAATACTGAAATCTGTATTTTTTAAATCTCTTCCTTCTAATTTGTTATTCTTTTCTAAATAACACACTGTTATTTACTCAACAATAACACACAATTATCCTTGTTTTTATTTATTCATTTAATTCTATAATCTTGGGCTTTTTAGCCGTAAATAAAGTCACCGGAAACAGACGGGACATTTCGAGCGATACACACCACAAACCCACCAAACTGATTACCCAAGATCCTCAGCTTGAAGCTCGTTGATTGGATGTTTTAGCCGCAATGCACGCTGGGATATGGTGTTAATAAGATATGATATCCGACAACGAAAAATAAAATAATACCTAATTCAGAGTGTTCTTGCTTTTCTCTTTGGAAGTCATCACATAACGGCATTGTAAAACACGGTTCGGCTGCATTACATATTACACATCTGCCGTAGTTCTTTATTTATAGCCCTGATGAGAAGACTTCTGGACAAACAGGAGAACTGCTGCCAAAACTGAATACTTGACGTGGATCATAAATATATCAACAATTAAACATCATCTTGCATTTCTTTTCACAAAATACGTCTCCTTGCAGTATCAATAGTAATTCGGTTGACTTTTATATTTGATCCAATGGTAGATGGGTTATATTTACACCATAACGGTGCACAGCTGATAGAAAAGGACTATCATATTACTGATTTTCTTTGAATATCAGAATGTAAATACTGAGTTGAGAGAATAGTCAGGGGATTTGGGTGATGGGAGACACATCTATGGAATCACAATTTCAATAGCTTACCATTAAATGACGGATAGCCTATGCCTTTCTGTCTGTGATGTTTTACAAATCAGATATTAATGTGTAGAAGTAAAACAAGAGAAATAGTATAGCAATATCCTGTAAAATTATGTAAAAACATGAATAAAACTACACATCTTCAGATGTTATACATACATAAGTGTCTACACTAATAATACAAAGTTATTATTAGTGTGCTGTGTGTACCTTGTGTGCACCGCCTAGTGGTTAAAGCATGTTATTGAATTATTTTTGTTGAATAATGTTATTTGATTAAAACAATATTAAGAGTACATACTTTCATAGGGGGAAAGTAGAAGGTCTGTGATAGAAATATAGAATATAAAAAGTCAAGAAGATACTGTAAGTGATCTCTACAATAAAACAGTTTAGTGCCGGATGTACACAGATATTAATAGGACGATGTGCAAAACAGAAAAACAAATTAACCTTTATTAACACATTAAAGAATACTTTAGGTTAAGGTCTTCTTTTAAACAAGAAAAAAGCTATGGGGGTATCTATCTACAGATGAATATTAAGCCTGACAAAGTACTTAACGTCTAAAATATTGCTTTCCTGCAATGTTAACTATGTTGAAACACTTATTTTAAATGATATTATACACATTAATTATACTCTTATGTATGTAGATAGAATAAGAAATGTGCAGAATATGACAGTTTAATGGTGGAGGTACACACATATTGATACTGATAGATGTCTTGTAATGCACTGTTGAGGAACCTGTGACCCAAGTTGTGTATAAGATCAATAAACCTTAGAAAATCTTGAAATCTTGAAAGGGATGTGCAAAATAGCCATTATACAGTTTTTAGTTAACTATTAGTAGAGAATAACGAGTAATGAATATACTTTATAAAGATCTGCAGATAAATGTTTAGTCTTCTAAAGCACCAACTATCAAATATCTCTCCTGATTGTTGGTACTTGACAATCACCATACCTGAATTTTACTCAGGTGTAACTAAAGTCTGCTTTAAGGGTTGTTTATATTCCACATCATTAATCAGAATCTGCAAAGTAACTCAAATAAATGCAGTGGAGTAAAAATACCAGGTTAACCTCTGAATTGTAGTAGAGTAGAATTACAAAGTAACAATGAGCTGTCGTGTGGGTATATATTAATGCTGCCCATTATGGATACAAGCGATTTTCACCCATTTAGTAATTACATGTTTTAAATGTGTACACACCAATGTGTTTCCTATCGCCTAAACCTCCAGGGCTGTACACAGTTTAATACTGTCAACTTCTACATTTGGGAAAAACGTCTTTTAAAACTACAATTCCCAGTAGGGACGTGCCATAGAGAACATGTTGCGAAACACAATAGCCAGCATGTGTAGTTCTGGGGGGCGTTCGAGTCCAGTTTTGAATAGTCTGCCGTGGTTTCGTTCCATTTCAAAGAGCTTGACGCTCGGCGTAACCTTGGCGCAACATCACGGGGTTTGTCAACGGACTGTAGTCCCAAACGATAGCTGGGGATTATGGGTAGTGTATTGTCTTCGGCCATCCTAAATCTCGAAATGTCCCGTCTGTTTCCGGTGACTTTATTTACTGCTAAAAAGCCCAAGATTATAGAATTAAATGAATAAATAAAAACAAGGCTAATTGTGTGTTATTGTTGAGTAAATAACAGTGTGTTATTTAGAAAATAATAACAAATTAGAAGGACGAGATTTTAAAAAATACAGATTTCAGTATTTTGAGGCTCAAAACCCCATTTATTTTCCTCACAGACGACAAAAAAAGTCCGACATTATACGATTTAAAATAAAAATAAATAAAAGATAAAACACTGGCATGTAATTTACGTTAGAATAAATAGAATGGTTTTGAATAATAGATGAGAGTAAAATCGTCACTTTACAGCCCCGCCCACTTTTGGGGAAACCAGCGCTGTCATTTGAACCGCGATCAAGCCTGAAGTCACAGAGCTCTTCTGTTACTGTCCTTTCTTCTTAGAGGAAGTACAGAAACACGTAACTCTGGATTTGTTTTAATGTTTGAGGTGCAATGAACGACACAGCAGCTTTTTGGCATGTTCAAACTATTATGTTCTGCCTCGCACATGAGAGTAACAGCTGGCGAAATTACAGCCTCGCCTACTGATTTTAATTTAACCATATATCGAGCCCGATTGTCGATTTCAAAGGTGTGCTCTAAAATGATATTTATAAATGACTATTATCATTGTTATAAGCAAGACAATAAATGGCAAAGATATGTAGAAAATACACGTATTTAAGATACGTTCATAACGAACGTAACATGGGAGAAAATACGTTTCTAGCTAAACGTAATTCAGAATGCAGTTTAGTTCTGTGGGAACGTAATTTTTAGGAGACAATGTTGCATGCGGAGACCCGCTGTGGGCGTGTTTGTGTTGTTTACTAACAAGACTGTCATGGCGGCGGCGGAGCTCAAGTCTAGTTTCTCCACCTGGAGATATTCTCACTATTTCACTTTTGTCGAGCACAAAGAAAAGAACGTTTTAGTTAAATGTAAGTTGTGTCCTGGCGGGTCAAAGAGCCTATCTACTGCCCAAACCAGTCATTCAAATCTCTTAAAACATCTGCAGAAACAACATGCTGGGACGAAGCTAGTAGCTAAGACCACAGAGACTCAGCCGACGCCACTCCACCTGCACCTGCACCTAAGCAACAGCGGCTGGATTTTAACCAAGGGACTGCCAGCCAGGGGAAAGTCCATAAAGCCATTGCACGGTATGTTGTAGAACACATGCAGGCTATCGCTACAGTGGAGTCACCCGCTTTCAGGGAGCTAGTTAGCATGATAGCATGTCCGGGCGGCACACGGCATATGGGACGGAAAACTTTTTCCAACTACCTGGAGAAAGAATATACAAAAATGTAAAGCCAGCTAATATCGATGCTATCCAGATTGCATATAATGCATGTCAAGTTGATCAACAGATTGTATTATTCTCCAATGCAATAACAGTACTGAAATGAAGGCTATAAGGGCATTAATATAATGGGAGCCCTTTTTTAAGTAACTAAAACGTTACTTTTCACAGTAACGCATTACTTTCTGGTGTAAGTAATCAGTAAAGTAACTGAGTTACTTTTGAAATGAAGTAACTAGTAATGGTAACTAGTTACTGGTTTTCAGTAACTAGCACAACACTGGTAGAGATGTGTGTAGAGGTGTGTGTGGTTAACACGTAGCAGCCTGCAGTCACTCACTGTTCTGATGAAGGTAAGCACAGCGAAGCAGGGGCGCCATAAGGGGGTGAAAAGTTAGGACGATTCTAAGGGCCCGTGACTGACAGGGGCCCCAAAATGTTTAGAACATTAAGAATAAAAATGTAAGTAACCTTTCATCAATCCTCAATAATTAACATTAATAGAACGTTATATTGATAAATTACTCACTAAACTTACGATTCATTTAACTTATTTTCCTCCAAAAGTTAATTACCCAAAGCCTCTGTACACCCCCTTCTATTTACATGTAATGGTTTGGTCCTGCCGCCAAACGCGTTGTGGCACCGGTGTAGGTAATAATGTGAACTATTATTACATTTAAAGGATAAGTTGTTTGTGTGCAGTAGACAGTTGTATTCGTGCTTACAAGATCAGGATGCAGGTTTGGTAACAACAAGCTGTTAACAGTTAAGCCCCAAGCCTGGTTTTCAGGTCTCAGGCTCGAACATGACATGCCCAGAACAAATGACCATATCTTCACTTCTAAAAGGGGTACATTAATATCTTTGTTCTCAAAGCAATGGTAAACCTGTGAGTTTGATGTAGAAAAGTCAGAATCAATATAGATGTTTTTATTTTAAAGTAAATTCAGATTGAACATAGTAAAACAAATGTAAATTATAGTTTCCGTCATTAGTAGTAGTAGTAGTAGTAGAAATTGTAGTAGTAGTAGTAGTAGTAGTAGTAGTAGCAGTAGTAGCAGTAGTAGTAGTAGTAGTAGTAGTAGAAATTGTAGTAGTAGTAGTAGTAGTAGTAGCAGTAGTAGCAGTAGTAGTAGTAGTAGTAGTAATAGTAATAGTAGTAGTAGTAGTAGTAGTAGTAGTAGTAGTAGTAGTAGAAATTGTAGTAGTAGTAGTAGTAGTAGTAGTAGTAGTAGCAGTAGTAGCAGTAGTAGTAGTAGTAGAAATTGTAGTAGTAGTAGTAGTAGTAGCAGTAGTAGCAGTAGTAGTAGTAGTAGTAGTATAGTAATAGTAATAGTAGTAGTAGTAGTAGTAGTAGTAGTAGTAGTAGAAATTGTAGTAGTAGTAGTAGTAGTAGTAGCAGTAGTAGCAGTAGTAGTGGTAGTAGTAGTAGTAGTAGTAGTAGTAGTAGTAGTAGTAGTAGTAGCAGTAGTAGTAGTAGAAATTGTAGTAGTAGTAGTAGTAGTAGTAGTAGTAGTAGTAGTAGCAGTAGTAGTAGTAGTAGTAGTAGTAGTATAGTAATAGTAATAGTAGTAGTAGTAGTAGTAGTAGTAGTAGTAGTAGTAGTAGAAATTGTAGTAGTAGTAGTAGTAGTAGCAGTAGTAGCAGTAGTAGTAGTAGTAGTAGTAGTAGTAGTAGTAGTATAGTAATAGTAGTAGCAGTAGTAGTAGTAGTAGTAGTAGTAGTAGTAGTAGTAGTAGTAGTAGTAATAGTAGTAATAGTAATAGTAATAGTAGTAGTAGTAGTAGTAGTAGTAGTAGTAGTAGTAGTAGTAGTAGTAGTAGTAGTAGTAGAACCTTTATTTATCCAGGAAAATCAATTAAGAACAAAATCTTATTTACAATGATGACCTGACAGGAGGCGAAGGCTTCCTGAGGGGATGGGGTTTGGGAGGGGAAAGACACACTCCGGGCACTACAGAACCCAGCAGACAACACAACACATAGAGCAAAGATGACAGGCATAGCAGTTAAACATATAAAAACTCTAAAACAATATTGCTGTGGTTCAATCAGTCATTAAAATCAGCATCAGGCAAAGCAGCTACATGTGTGTACCAGGGTGTCAATAATAGTGACATTGAAGGTGCGGGGGGAGACAAAGGTTTTCATTTTCAACGTTTTTTGAAAGACATTCCAGCTATCTGCTGCCGCACACTGCAAGGCGGAGCGGCCAAAGGATGCATGGGCTTTGGGGATCTTTAGCAGGATGCTTGCAGCTGACCGGGTGTTGTGCTTCGGGGGTGTGCGGAGTTGCAGTGTGAGGTATAAGGGGGTGAAAACCACCCTTGAATTATGGGATCGGAGACACAAAGCTTTAGGAATCCAGACTATAACATATAATAAGTACCCTGTATCAAGATTGATGCAAAACAAGTGAAATTTGACCTTTTTAGAGAGATTTAGAAAAAGAAAACCCACCTCTGGGGTCATTTGGGTGTATTTGCCATATGGAACCCATTGGTCGATGTTGGTGATTGACACCTCTTTTGAAGCCAATAGAATCCAGAGGAAGTTCCTAAATCCATCTAAACATTACCATTGGTGAATGAGAGTGATGCGCAGCCAGCATGTCCAAAACCGGAAGCTCTATACACAGTGATGATACTTATACCATTGGAATCTGTGGAATCTCAGTTTATGATATGTTTGTGCAGATTCGATGAAGTATAACATATTTCTACCGTGAGTTCAGTGCGTAAGCACTCTTTTGCTTAGTGCTAATTCATACGCTTGGTGTTAGAGTTGTGTTTTGTTTCGGTAGAAATGGTTCATATCGTCAGTTAGCTGAGTTTCTTCCCGTTAAGTGGGTATGACACATTAATAGGTTGTCAAATGTTAAGAAGCCCTGAGACACAGTTTTGTGAAAATGTTGCTGAACAGGTTAATGTTTAAACAGATCTAATACATGTTAACTGTTTAAATATATATCCTGAAATGGTCCTGTTATTTAGGGGTGATAGAAGCGAAGGAATTGTTTTAGTTTTTTTTAATTAAGGTTATTTTTTTGCCCCTAGTGGCTAAAACTGCACATCACACTGAGACTCTTCTGGAAACTATTTCTATATTTAAAGAATCTTTTTTTTTTTTTTAACCAGATCTAATAGCTGTTGAAGGTGGGGTCGGTCATTTTGGAGAAACCAGCTAGAATGCGCTAGAATTTGAAAATACACAGCCGGAAAAAATCTGCCACTTCCTCACAGAGCCCCTCCTCCAACACACACGAACACGCACATGACCAATGAGGGCACGAGGTAAGTGTGTGCACAGATGGAACAGGCAGGCAGGCAGGTAGGCCATCCAGTTATTTTAGCCGGGCCGGCTCAGATGATTGGTCGTGCTTTTTACAGCGCCACGGCTTCCACAGATGACATTTTTGTATGGATTTTTTGTCAAAGCACTTCAGATATTCATTGCTATCGGGATGTGAAGAGCATTCCATGGAAGATAACAAAAAGTGTATCTCGAGCCGGTTTCTCAAACTTACCTACCCCACCTTTAAGTGTTCATATATATATCAAGACTGAATCTAACTGTTGTTCTTCTCTAGAGGGCAATACTGCACAATCACTGTGAGTTTAAGTCTCTACTGGATTTATTTGTATGCGTAATGGATCATGTTTTTTTTTTAACTGTAAGGGCTTGAAGTCGCCTACAGTATGTTCTGGGTGACCTTTTAAATTTAACCAGATCTTTACTTCGCTACACTTTTCCTGTTTTTTAGGAGTGCTAGAAGCGAAGGAATTTTAAAATGAAGGTAATTGTTTTGCCCCTAGAGGCTAAAAAAAACTATACTATTACTACTACTACTACTACTACTACTACTACTACTACCACCACTACTACCACCACTACTACTACTATTACTACTACTACTAGTGTAGTATTCCTTAAAACGATAAATAAAAAGTATTTTTAGTTTGCCATCACAAAAATAAAAACAGTCATAGTATGTTATAGAAAATAGTCAAATTAAAACCTGCAGCTGCCAGGGTTACACATAAAAATAAAGGCACATATAACTGACAGTTTGTAATGTCTGTTATAGGTGGTGAACATGTAGTGAACATGTCGTATAGGAATAGTTAATAAAATGTGTTACAGGTTAAATTATTTATTCAAATCAAGCCACATCATTCACTTCTGCTTACATCTTCACAACATAAAAGCAAAACCCAATGTCAGATGGAGACAATCCTCATTTCATTTATAATTGTATTACATAAATATACTCCAAAAAGTAGGGTAACAAAAGACAACTTTAATATAAAACAAATTCAGAAACAATAGCAATACCTGACTCTGGGACAGAATTCGAGGAATGTAATTATTTTTTTACATAACAAGGTCGCGCAACATGGCAGAGTTATCTCATTTCCAAAAAAGGGGTAACAACAGTACATATAACAAGAGAATCAAGTTCATCCAATACATGTGTTCATTACTCTTGGCTTTGATAAGTCCTATTCTTCATGTCAACACAAAACAAAAATCTAAAATGTTGGAAAATGAAGTTGGTCATTGTGGCTTTGGTTATACGATAAGCATTAAGGTCAGCACAGAACTCACGAGTTCCCTTAAGGACAACATTATACCAAACGGAAGAAAAAAAAATCCACCTCTTTTCAATATATTTTCCCCGACAACTAAGTAGCTACATATTTTTCATTGCCCATAAATAACCGTATGATCACTAAACTGATCCGCAATCAGAGAAACCTTCACACACATGCACACATAAATACACTGCATGGCCCTTCTCATGCAAGCCTAATATTCAAAGTCCTGTCATCAGCTCTCACATGTGAACAGTTGGTGTATTTATCAGGAGAGAACATCACTTTGAAACAACTCTGTTTTGGGGGAATTCTCCAAACAATAAAGGACTCATTTATCATTGAGATTATTTGAACGTTGATATGGCAATAAGTTAGCGTTGCAGTGCGTTAAGACTGGCCATTGTTGAGCATCCATGATGTCAGGCAGCAGAGGTGGCACCAATGATAAACATGCAGACACTAAATCAAAATGAATCTTAACAATCCATAAACCAAAGGAATAATCAGGAACCTCAGCTGAAGGGAAATGAACAACAATCAACCATACGTACTATCAGGCAGTGAAGTTCAAATAAAACTAGGAACAAAAATCTTTATGAGTTTCATATAGAAAATTAAATAGTATGCATGTTGACCTATAGATAATAGAAATAAACACTAACTGCTTTCAAATCTGCGCAGGTCCCCACATGTAAACCTCATATCAGACTTCATGTAAAAAAAATTGGAAAATAAAACCCTGTGATCATGTGGCTATCAAATCAGATGTTTGGAAAATCAGATCGCAGCACCATCCTTATCATTAAATGATAATTTGTGACAGAACAGAAGAGGGTGGAGTGTTTTGCAGCAGTGGTAAAGTCAGAGAGGATAAAGGAAGCTGCAGACGTGAGAACATCGCACCGCCTCCTCGCAGGTCCCTGATCCGAGAGAAGGGTGCTGCTGACGAGGTGGAGGTGGGTGGACAGAGAGGGAAGTCAATGTTCTTGAAAAGGGACAAAAGGGACACAAGCTATCCTGTGTTTCTTAAATCTTTTCATCCCAGTTACAGAGACACTGTTCTGTGTTAATAGCCGTCTTTCTGAGTTTGAATCTGATCCTGGATCTGCCGCAACTGTGAGGAGAGACAACAGTTAGTGCCGAGTTATCGACTGTTGCATTCATGGCCATGGGAAATCTGGGTATCCAGCCGTTTATACAGGCTCATGATGTACACGTGACTGCACAGGCAACTAATCAATAACCCCCGGGAGATCAGACTTTCTAGATCACGTGACCTGAACAACCGCAGTGAGCCGCCGACACCTTCAAGTATTCAATATTACAGAAGCAGCAAAACATTATTTTGTCTCGTTCATCGTGCTGAATTGTTTGGTTTTAAAGGAATTAAAAGAATCGGAAGAACTGATATGAAGTTTTTGGGAATCCAGTTAAACTGTGGCACAAACACAAACCGTGTTGTGGTGTGATTTTTGTTGTAGTTGATTATGTGCCCAATACAAATCATTTCACTTCTCGATTTTCCCAACATAAAGGGAGATTGCGAAGTGTCAGTTATTTTGATTAAAATCACAAATGTCTGGAGAAATGATGCAATACTTGAATTCCTTTAATATTCCAGAAGCATTCGAACACTTTCACGAGTAAAAACATACAGGTCAGAAAGCAGTGTTACCTTCTGGATCATCTTTCACAAAGCTCAGTAAAGACAATTCAGATTCTAATTTGGACAATTATGAACCTAATTTGATGTTTTTAGAAACGACTATTTAAAGCAGATCCAGACTAATAAATGTGCCAGGTTTATATTAGTTTATTGCAGATATAACGGTGTATGCGTCACCTGAAAATTGTAGTACAGAATCGCCAAACAAGGTTTAGAAGTGCCATGATAACACACTAATGTTTTTTAACTGTAAAATGTGCCACTCGGTGTATATGTATATCATATTTAAAGAAGTTAGACAGATCAATATAAAATAATAACGGTGTATCTACACAGTACAGTTTATGTTTGGGTCATTCAGTAGCATCTGATCTATTATTCCAGATCATGATACATTGATTAGGTAATTTATTGTAAATATGGAATTCACTGGAAATCAATGTTTTCATTCATGTCTGTTAAACAGAAACAATTCATTGACTGTGGGTTTTTGAGTTTTTCTGAGGTAGACTAAAGGTTTAGTTGTTCGAAAGAAGTGGGAGTATTTATGCATTTTACTTAAGTAATAGTGGCAACACCACAGTGGAAAATATAATATATATATTAGGGCTGTCAAACGATTACAATTTTTAATCAGATTAATCACAGCTTAAAAATGAATTAATCAGATTAATCACCATTCGAACTATGTCCAAAATATGCCATTTCTTTATGTATATTGTTGGGAATGGAAAGATAAATGAAAGCAGGCGGATATATCCATTTAACATACAGTATCTATGTTTATTATAACATTTTTCTGCTTGTCAAAATGAAATATATGGAAGCCCATTTCCGCCACTTGAAAAAAATAAAATCCCCATGAAAAGTAATAATTATGAGATAAAAAAGTCGAAATAATGAGATAAGAAAGTCGAAATAATGAGATAAGAAAGTCATAATTATGAGATAAGAAAGTCATAATAATGAGATAAAAAGTCATAATTATGAGATAAAAAGTCATAATAATGAGATAAGAAAGTCGAAATTATGAGATAAAAAGTCATAGGGTCACGGGGCGGTGGTGGTGAAGTCCATAGGGACTTGGCATAGGGAAGGTCACCAGTTCAAGTCCCGGCAAGACCAAGTGCTACCGAGGTGTCCCTGAGCAAGGCACCGTTCCCTACACTGCTCCCCGGGCGCTGTTCAAAATGGCTGCCCACTGCTCCTAACACTAGGATGGGTCAAATGCAGAGAAACAATTTCCCCACGGGGATTAATAAAGTATATCAAATCAAATCAAAATCAAAATAATTATGAGATAAAAAGTCATAATTATGAGATAAGAAGTGCGCATGCGCTGCAGTGGCGCTGTCTTCAAAGGTCCCTTCATCACCTTGCTGCTCTCCACCATGCGGCATCTAGTCCTAAATAAGGTAACTATTACAGGTGACTTTTGTAAATGTTAGATGTTACATATAGCCTATATTGCAGCTAAACTACAACAATGCAGTTCATAGCTTTGACATTACCTGTTATGAATATAATATATATGCCTATAGTTGTGTGGTAACGTTCACGGGTTAGAGTTAGAGCAACTCACAGCAGCAGTATGCCTACACTATTGTCATTAGTGGCGTGAACGTTACCACAAAACTATAGGCATATATATTATAGTTCATAATGTCAAAGCTATGAACTGCATTGTTGTAGTTTAGCTGCAATATAGGCTATATGTAACATCTAACATTTACAAAAGTCACCTGTAATAGTTACCTTAGTTTGCATGGTGGAGAGCAGCAAGGTGATGAAGGGACCTTTGAAGACAGCGCCACTGCAGCGCATGCGCACTTCTTATCTCATAATTATGACTTCTTATCTCATTATTATGACTTTCTATCTCATTATTTCGACTTTCTTATCTCATTATTATGACTTTCTATCTCATTATTTCGACTTTCTTATCTCATTATTATGACTTTCTATCTCATTATTTCGACTTTCTTATCTCATTATTATGACTTTTTATCTCATTATTTCGACTTTCTTATCTCATTATTATGACTTTCTATCTCATTATTTCGACTTTCTTATCTCATTATTATGACTTTCTATCTCATTATTTCGACTTTCTTATCTCATTATTATGACTTTCTATCTCATTATTTCGACTTTCTTATCTCATTATTTCGACTTTTTTATCTCATAATTATGACTTTTCATGGGGATTTTATTTTTTTCAAGTGGCGGAAATGGGCTTCCATAGAAAGACAACCCACACACCTATCAAGTACTTCAGGAAAGTCGACAGAGGGGGGGGGGGCTAGTGGAGTGATCAGCTGTTTTAGCACAGTTCTCCAGTGAAGGGGGGAGTCTCCCTCCGCAGCCGGTTGGCGTAGTTTTAGCACAGTTCCGTTGTACAGACCGACGTTAACAGCAGCCCTGTCTGTGCACACGGAGGCCGACTCTGTCGTCCGGTGATCTAACCGCCTTCTGGAAAAGCTTCACAAGTACGTCGGTACGCAAATGCGCTTTGTGACACATGACACATATGTTTGTTAATTTACCTTGACGTTTTTTCAGCCCCCATAAGATTCTTTCCCTTGTCTCATATGTATGTTAGGAGCCATATGTTTAAAACCTGCAACCCACGGGTGTTTCACTTTGCCTGATTAGAGCTATGCTGTGTGCGCATGCGCATACTGGGCTCGATTGACCCACCTGTTGCAGCATGGCTAATTAAGCTCACCATCCCAACCTCCTGTAAAACCTGCTGCTCCTGCTCACGTTAAGTAACGGTTCATCACAGTGTTGGACTGCCAACAGTTGAAACCCGTCGCTTAAGGAGGAAATAACCTTGTTTGGACATTAGTGAACCATTTTATTACTCCATCTTTGGGATGAGCTGCGTACTTCCGGAGTTACCTGCCCAGGTACCAAGGCTAGCTGCTTCACATCACCAGGTACGTGTTTGCTAACTAGCTGAGTGATTTAAAGTAGCCTACGGTTTGTTGAGTTGGTGCCACGCCGCTGGCTGTGTTGTTGTTTCAGAAACATATTACGTACGCAGTTGCTGTTTAACCAAAATTGGTTTAGTTGTTCAACAGGATATTTCGTCAAGTATAAGAGAAATACCTCAGAGTGAAATCTGCTGCCATGTAGCCACTGGTTCATGATCGCTTGTCACATACAGTGCTCTCATTCATTTGAATTGGTGCAGTCTAATTAAGGGACACACTGAGGGTGCTGTGTCTGTACAGTTGGCCTGATTATTGACATATTTGTCTTTTGTAAAATGTGACTTTCTATGTACTGGTCCAAGTGATGGTGTGAGAGACTCACTTCTGACATATGTTACGGAGTAGATACAGTTGAGTTTGGAAGGAAAGACAACAGGTCTTCCACATGATTGCATTTTTATACTGTAGGTCACATGCATGGTATTTGAGTCGCATTTATGCACACTTGCATGGCTTTTCTGTTACTTGTATTAATAAGAATCCATTTTTAGAGCAGAAAGCTAGATGTGTTTGGTGGGGCATGCTTATGAGAAGCTGTGCATGTCCACGGTGTGTCAGGCATATTCTGAGAAGCAACATAAAGTGCTTGTCGGTGATATCTTGATCATCTGAGCTTATTATCACACATGATATTGTATTATTCATGTTTCTCATGAATTACTTCAAGATAATGCAGTGGAATTAAACCAGATTTACAAAGAAAGCAAATTTCCCATATACAAATGTTGTAAAAAAAAAAGTATATGTACTCATCATCACGTGATTTGAATATACAAGTAAACTGTGGTTTATTTCACGTTTCATAACACCTTCATTGTGTTGTTTGAATTTAAAGACTTAGTACCTTACCCACTGGTCTTTTGTTTTGGCTGCCGCCTGTATCAACTGCATTTCTCTGGGTATTTACTTTAAAATAATGTCCTCTACACTCATATTGTGGTATGCCATTTACGCTATTGGACACATAACTAGTTTGCAATACAGGCGAAGAGAACGAGGACATGTTGTTTTTCACCTGAAATGACCCTCTGGATGCAGGAAATACAAAAACAGCTTTCAGTTATAATAACGGTATTAAAATTGCATTTCATCAACACAACAATAACTGATTAAGCATCCACATAATAAAGGGTACATTTCTCTTAAAGGTGGGGCAGGTCATTTTGGAGAAACCAGCTCGAGTGCGCTAGAATTTGAAAATACACAGCCGGTGTCGTGTGTCGCTACCCGATCCGTCCCCCTGCCTGATCGGTACTGCGCATGTGCGAGATGGTCCGCCATATTGGACAACTCTGGACGGCAACCCACGATGGACACTTGCCACAGTGGCTTTTAGCAAAGCTCAAAAAGAAAAACCGAGAGAGATGAGTTATTGTTATTACAACGTGACTTCACTATTATTTAACAACTCTTTTTATTGGGTTCTTTTATTTGGGGTTAAGTACATTGTCAGAATAAGTGAGGAATGGATTTAACTTCTGTTGGACAGCCATATGCCATGTTTGCACACATTCACAGTAAATATGTATTCAGTATGATAGCTGTCTAACAGAAGTTAAATCTATTTCTCACTTATTCTGACAATGTACTTAACCCCAAATAAAAGAACCCAATAAAAAGAGTTGTTAAATAATAGTGAAGTCACGTTGTAATAACAATAACTCATCTCTCTCGGTTTTTCTTTCTGAGCTTTGCTAAAAGCCACTGTGGCAAGTGTCCATCGTGGGTTGCCGTCCGGACTTCCGGACCATCTCGCACATGCGCAGTACCGATCGGGCAGGGGGACGGATCGGGTAGTGACATCGTGCCGTAGATTGAAGCCTTGCCGCAGATTGAAGCCCTGTTCGCGGGGACACGCAAACGTGACGTCATCGCCTGTATTGAGCGTTCGTCTGGTCCAGGGGTCTGCAACCTTTTTGACCAAAAGAGCCATTTTGCTCCTTTTTCCAAAACATTTTTTTTTGTCTGGAGCAGCAAAACATATTTCATAGTTTTTTATTGTTATATCAGAGAAAAACTGCAGTTTTTTTGCATTTATTAGGCTATTTATTACATGATATAAAACTGTTAACCTCTAATAAGAAACAAATAACTTTTATAAGGAGAATTAAAAATAATACACAGGCCTACTTTAAAATAAATTAAACACAGCACTTGGGGAGTCCTCTGCACATTTGAAGGGAACAAAAATATAATTAAAATGGGCCCACTTTGAAATAAATAAAACATATAGCTGCACCCTCAAAAGAGTTAAAGGTAAGAATGGAGGAACCAGCTCGAGTGCGCTAGAATTTGAAAATACACAACTGGAAAAAATATGCCTCTTCCTTCAGACTTCCTCACAGAGCCCCTCCTCCAACACACACGAACGCGCACATGACCAATGAGGGCACGAGATCAGTTTGTGCACAGATGGAAGGCTGACAGGCAGGGAGGCCATCCAGTTACTTTAGCCGGCTCAGATGATTGGTCGTGCTTTTTACAGCGCCACGGCTTCCTCAGATACATTTTTGTATGTATCTCGAGCCGGTTTCTCAAACTCACCCCACCTTGAAGTGTTCTCCCTGCATCAGACATAAATGAGGAATTGTTATTCTTAGCCGTGGTCTATATCGTGTGGCCATCAGCATCCCAATTCTCCTGTTGCAGGAGGAACTGGGACAGGTATCCAGGGAGTTGCTAGGATAAAATGAGCAAGGTGTTAATGCGGTCTACCATATTTACCATCATATTTGGAGTATGTGTTTTTATCACTGAGGCTGCAATTTGAATTCATATGTAAATTATATTTTAATTGATTATTATTCAAATGATGCCTTTCATAAATGTCCAAAAACCATAGTTATCTTATTTTGTAACAGAAACAGTCAAAAATCAAAATGACCTGAAAAATCCAGACAAGCCTGAATCCGAATACATTTTATTTAGCTTGTCATTGCTCAAAGTAGCTCGACTAATGATTTGAACTCTAATATGTTGTATTTAAACTCAGAAGGTGGGTTATATGGCCACCAATGAAACTAAGTGGTGAGTGTGGCGTCTCGGTGTCAGTAAAGATGATCTGTTGTTGGGATGTCCTGGTCTCAGTGTGCCTCCATATCCCTTCCTTCTAATACAACCCAGTCATAGGCAGGGTAGGCGGTCCACACAGACCACCATGCTGCTGAATTAACCCCTGCTTATCGATGTGTGGGGGGGGAATCGTGTTTTTTCTGGGCCTATAGGGAGGCTTCTGCTCCGAGTATACCGGATTAGAGGTGGCATGCGAGTGAGAAATGAATTCCTGCACTGCGTGGACCTGTTATTCCCATCCAAGAGAAACAATATATCCGTTGTGTCTGAGAAAAGAAGCGCCGTGGATTCCTTTTTCTAAAACGAGCTGTTCTCTCCACGATGTTCTGCCGATCGACGGTATTTAGGGTTCAAGCAGTGCTGCTGATGTTGGGTTAAAGAATCAATTTGTGTAAGGGTTAAGATGCTATTTGGTTTTCGGACGTCGAGGGAATGCTACAGGGCTTGTTCCATCTCCTCTGCACATTACCTGAGTGCATCAGAGTGCCATTACGCCTCACAAGTACATAGGAAAACCCAGAAAGAGACAGAGCAGCAGAAACAGAGATGGGAGGGATTGCAGGGGCTTGGGGCCAGACGGGCAATTGTAAATCCATTCGCGTTGGAATTCAATCACCACAGAAGTCTTGAGCTTATGGTGGAGGAAAGAAAGGAAAGAGAGAGAGAGGGAATAGGTTCCATCTCCTTCTCATCGGACCATTAAAATAAAGCGGCTGGTTTTCTGCCTGCCTCCCGCTGGCTTAACCTCGAGGGTCCAGACGTCCGCAGGGAGATGGGAGGTTGATTTTCAGAGAAATCCCGTTCCACCTGACTGCTTCGTCCTCCTCCACCTCCACCTCCCCTTCATGGCCTCATGCATGGCTGAGCAGTGCACCATGGGAAGCCAGAGTTGGCGCAGGCTCAGGGGTCCACGGTGTGTTCAAGGACAGATATTGCCTCTGTTTGTGAAGCGGCAGCAAAGGAAGATGCAGACATGCTTACATGTACAGGTATCGCCGGTGTCTTGTCTACGGTCGTCAAAATGATTGTGTAGCATTGACGAGAAACTAAAATAAGTTTCTGGAGCTGCTGTCAACAGAGGTTTAGTTAAAAGGATTTGCAAAGGAAACTAACAATGTTATCAAGCAGAAGTGGTAACTCTTTATGTCAGTCAGTAAGGCTTTGCGGCTCGGCATACACGCATAACGGATTCCTCTCCTGGTCAAATCCCTGCTATTACAAAGGCTTTCCCCAACAATTCACATTTAAGTCAGTGTCTTGTGTGACCTATACTGACCTAAGACCTAAATAAAAAGGATGTTCTCAATTGAAAATATGTATAAAGTAAATTCTTTTGAATATTAGTGCTGGAGCGACGTCGTCGACGCATCGACTTCAAAATATCGTCGACGACATATTTCCGCGTCGACGCGTCGCTACACACACGTGGGTGTGTAAACAAAGCAACAAGCCGTTCGCAATCGCACTTCAAACACAATGGAGACTGAAACGGCTACCAACTCCTCCTCACAGGATTGCGCACGAAGCCCTCAAACGAAAACATCTCGCCCTAGGTCTTCAAAAGCATGGGAATATTTTAAAGTTAGTCCAAAACGCAAAGATATTGTCATTTGCAGTCTTTGCCAAATGGAGTTGGCATATCACACGAGCACAACGGCTCTGTTGGAACATTTAAAGCGGCAGCTAGCTGTGGTGGCTACCATTAGCAGCTAGCATTTGCTCTCCGATTTTTACATAAAAATGGAATTATGGATTATAAATTCAATATTTTTTTTATACATAGACGTTAAAAACCTATGGATTAACCGATTCAGCCGCGTTTTTTCTCGTTTTAATGCCATTGAACACGTCTTTTGATCAGATTGACAGCTACGGTGGTGAGATGATCTCCCTAGAAGCTCTGTAAAGGTACGTGTTGTGATGACTGTATTTGCTTCCCCTGTCGCGAGTCCGGATCGCTCAGTGATGATACTATATACCTACATAATCTGTGGAGTCTCAGCTTTAATCGGATATCTTGTATGTGCAGCTACGATGAGTAATAAGGGTACTTTTATCTTGAGTTCTGTGCCAATGCCCGTTAGCATTTTTCACTCATGGGTCATTTAGATGCTTCTTATGAGACTTGTGTTTTGTTTTGGTAAACATGGTTTGTATCGTCAGTTAGCTGAGATTATTTCCGTTAATCTGGTATAACACATTCATAGTTTGTTACATATTAAGATCCCCTGAGACACAGTATCGTGAAATATTTTTTTTTACATTACGTTTTTTTTACATTACGTTTTTTATGAATTGAACAACAAAAATAATCGTTAGATTAGTCGACTAATCGATCAAATAATCGCCCGATTAATCGTTTTCGAAATAATCGTTTCCCCCCAGCACTATTGAATATATAATTGAATCTTTAGGGAGACCGTTTATATTAATATATGTGAATTAGCTCCAAGATGGTGGAACGAGCTCTCTGTTGATACCAGACACTGCAAACAAGTCTTTAGTTACAGACTGAAAACCCACTCGTTTCCACCGCAGAATAAAATACTAAAAGTACATCCCATTTTAGTTTGTAGCACTTGTAAAGGTGTGTCTTTTGTTGAGGCTAATGCACCAGCACTTTCCATGGATTGGCTTAAAGGAAATTGCAGGATTCTTGCGGTCATGAATTCGTGCCCTCGTGGTTGATTGCACTGAAATGTCCTTTCTATAAAAGCGTCAACGTAATGAAATGTCATTCAAAAGGCTGCTTATTTCTAGGATTGCAACATGAGCGACTCGAAGGCAATGCCTAAAACCATCTCGTTGCACATGGGCGGATCTCGCCAATATCATTACATGACCTGCAGTGCCTAGTAACGGTTGCTAAGCTGTGATTGGGCAATTGCCGCTATAGGTTGGGCTATTTTTGAAAAAGTCAATTTGGACCTAAGTTCCTTGTGTCTGTGTTGTGATCCTCGGAACTCAAGCATTGTCACACACACACACACACACACACACACACACACACACACACACACACACACACACACACACACACACACACACACACACACACACACACACACACACACACACACACACACACACACACACACACACACACACACACACACACACACACACACACACACACACACACACACACACACACACACACACACACACACACACACACACACACACACACACACACACACACACACACACACACACACACACACACACACACACACACACACACACACACACACACACACACACACACACACACACACACACCTCATGTAGAAGCTTTTCAAATCAGTGGATGTTCAACCAATCTGTATGTATTTTAGGTTGTTGAGAGTTTGACATAATTCAAGATAAGATGCCTTTCGGGTGCACGAGGTTGGATTTTAGTCACGGTTTGTACGTCTTATTATCTCAGAGTGTGTGTGCACATGGAGGAATGTCTCCCCGTTGCATCAGAGCTCTTTATGGTGAGTACATGGCTCCCAAAGATGGTGTACATGATGAGGATGTGCTAAGAATTCTGCACGGCTTAATGATAACAATAAAATGGTAGTTGAATAGTTAAAAAAGCAACTAGGTGCTTTACACCAGAGGGACAAAGACATCCACACTGAAGCAGTTGAGTAAAGGGATGTCTAAAACAAAGCCGGGAACATAAAAGCAGAGCATCAAAGCAAGGTGAGAGACCATTGGTACATGAAAGCAGAGCTGCAGGATGTGAGGCTGCAGGGGCTGCCAGGCAATACGTTAGCTAAACCCAGTGCACCAACTTTAACAAAGAATGTACCGCCTTTTTCTCCAGGCAGTGGTTTGTCCTAATTGCTTTAATGCATACATGTTAAAACAAAACTACTTCAGGTTCATAATGCAGGTTGTTTGCATTTCTACATTATTCATAGCAAGTGTGCATCCTTCAACCTGGAAGTATTCTAACTAGGGATGCACGAGATTGGTTTTTTGAAACCGATACCGATAACTTCCTGCTTCTCAAGACCGATACCGATAATAATATAATATATATATATTAAATGTACCTGTAGTTTTTTCACACCTGGTGGTAAGAAATAGACTAGTAGTGAGCAAAGGACATGAGCATTACTACTAAGAACAAAACAAAGCCAAGAACAGTTTTTCTCTTCAAAGTGACCATATTTATTTTCCCAAATAAAGTTCTTGCCTTTTTCAAAAGCCTGGTCGATAGGTAAAAGCCCCGGTGCCTTTGCAGCTGGCTTTAGATTCGCCGCTAGTTTAGCAGCGCAGGCGTCTTCGTACGCTGTTAACACACCATCGTAGCGATGGCGATGTTTCAGCCGACTAATCAGGTTGGAAGTATTATAGCTCGTTGCCTTTTTTCCTCCTCGTGGAACTTCTGCATTGCATCTGTAAATACAAATAGCAAGCGAACTATCTAACTCTGAAACGTTGAAATAGTCCCATACTACCGACGACATGTGTGTTTGCTGTCCTGGCTTCCCGGCCGCACGCCATTTACGTCACAGCCAGGCACGAGTTAGGGAGCGCTGGATTTGTGAAGAACTCCCCTCTTCCTAAACCACTAATACCACAGTACTGGCAAAACGGGAGGAGCCGAGTGAAAAACAAGCGCCCCTCATCCCAACCCACCCACACCGCAGGATTTTTTTCTTTTTTTTACCCAAAAAATATATTTTATATTATCGGGGCTATTAATACTTTTATCGGGATGACGTCATAATTCCTAACATCGGGCCGATAATTATCGTGCACCACTAATTCTAATCTGTTGTACCACAAGTTTGCTTTGCATCGTAGTAATACTACTTTTAACACCTGGATTGAACATCGAGAGACACAGGGATTTGAGCCTTAGAAGACCATTAACATGCACTTCAACCTATATGACACAATACAGGAAAAAGCAGAATGTCACCTTTTAACGGCCATTCTTTTCTAGCATTGCCATGCAGTGCGACACTAAACACCATGGTTTGCATTTCTATTAGCATTAAAATATGTATACAAATGTTTATTCACATAAAGAGGCAGGTTTATTTTTTTCAGACACAGATTTTCTTTCACAGTTTTTCTTTTTCAATATGAGGCCATTTCACTTTATTGCACTTCTCAGCCGTCAGAGTAGCCTATTGATGAATTCTCCTGCCTACAATCAACTCGAGTGTGCTCAAACTCCAAATCTATTTACAACGTTGTCAGTGTTGTTATATCAGTGTGAAGAGGCAGCTTCGACTGAACCATATATATGCCAATCTACTGCCCCCTTATGTCACCACAGATCAATAGTGTGAAGAAGTAGCATTTAGCATAGCATCTCTCCAGAGATTAGAAGGATCTTCCTGTCATCGTGCCCACAGACACTCATCTTTAATCTCTGCCACTGTTATTATCCTGTCACTGCTTATCTACTCCATACATTATATCCGCACAGCCAGTGATTCTCAAATGGGGGTACGCGGACCCCTAGGGGTACGTTGGGGTACTGCAGGGGGTACGTGAGATTAAAAAAAAAAGTTAATTAAAAAGATACCATGCATGATTACAAAAATAATCTTAGTACAATAAGTTAAATAAAACACAATTTTATATAAAATATTCCTAGAAACTCGTAAACATGTCAAATTGGTGTATTGTATTTTATAGTTTTGCATAATATATCATTTTGTTCATTGGTTTGTTAAACAGATATTACGTCAGTTGAAAAACTCCCTAGTTAATACATCACTCACTGAGGGAACATCACTATATTGGAAGTATTTGTATAGGCTTTTTCGATCAAACATTTTCGGGGTCGGTCAGGGGGCTGAGAAAACTTTTCAAAGGGGGTACACGACTGAAAACAGTTTGAGAAGCACTGAGTTAAGCAACACAAAGTGCCTCGGAACCTTATCAGTTAAATAAATACTTACAATTACCAGTGTACATATCTGCAGAGGCTGATATTCCCATTTATACGGCTGCATCATCCATGTATATTTCATTGGAATTGCAGTATGTATCACTGCTATGTTCAAGATACTTGTTAAATGCTAAGGATGTGTTAATTCCATTTTGAAGTATTGTGCAGCTGCAGACTTTATACAACATCATCAAATATCGCAACTGCAATATCATTCAAAAATAATTGCACCTAGTTCTTCTTTCCAAATGGTGCCCTACTTTTGACCCGTGCAGCAGTATTTCTTTGCACCTTCTGACATCCAAGTCGAAAACAGAGCTGTGGCCTTGTAGCACCACAGAGACGATCAAGATGGATGAACAATATGTGAATGTGGCCTCACCCAAACAATCCCATCTGTGAATGCATCATTCAGTTTCCACGTAATGGCTTCTTGTCGCTCTGATTAGGAACTGTTGTGACAAAAGGTAGTATGCTGATATTCTTCTTACTAAATATTACCGGAATACATTTGTAACCCTTTTGACATGGGTCAAAAGTGACCCGAGTGAGTTTTATTTGTAAATATCTTTGCAACAAATTACTTTAACAATTCAAAATTCCAGGTATTCCTCATTTAACTTGTTTATGAAAATCACAAATTCTTACTTTCATTTTTCCTTTCTTAATTTTTGAATAAAAATCATTTTTGTATCACTACCCTTCTAAAGGCCCTGTCACACCGTCCCGAAATGGACTCCCGATGGACACACGATAAAGGACATTTTCAAATTCGGCTGTGATCGTAGCAACATCGGGCCATCCGTGAGGGCATCTTAAGCCATCGTATGACCGCCGGTGGAGTTTCTCAGGCTCCGGCAGCAACTTCGGGAGCGGTGGCAACATCTTTAACATGCCAAAGATTTTGCCGAAGGACCTTGCGAAGGTTCATTTTCGTGTTTGCTTCGTGTGTCTATTTTGCCCTTCGTAAGGCCATCGTGAGGGCATCGTGTACCCATCGCATGACATAGTTTGTGTCATGGTAACGTGTAGGGATGCTCCGATCGATCGGTCACTCTCTGGTGCTCTCTGAACATGCCGATCGCGAGAGCCGATCGCATGACGTAAAATACATGACACTTTTCTCTGTGTGCGGCAAAACAAGCTCGCCAACATGGCTTCACCGGTCTGGCTTAATTTTAAGGTGTCTGAAAAAGACAGTAAAATAGCGGTATGCAACGTGTGTGAAGCAGAAATCCTGCAGCTCCGCCCGCCGCACCGGTAAGCGGAGCGAAACACACGAGGTAGACCTAACACACTTAGCTATTTTATCTACCTCTGGAACAAGCTAAACTAGTTATAAATATATTTATTCTTCACTGTCGGGTCACTCATTACTGGATCAGTGAGCTGCACGAGATACTGACAGGCTGTCAGGAGAGGGAGAGAGAGAGAGGGGGGAGAGAGAGAGGGAGAGAGGGGGGAGAGAGGGGGGAGAGAGAGGGGGAGAGAGAGGGGGAGAGAGGAAAAGAGAGCGCTTCCGCTAATTTCTCCCGTGTTATTATCCAAAGTGAATGTAAACTTGAATAATGTACATAATTTCAATGTAATAATTAAGTTGATTGTTGTTTGTGGAAGCTCCAGTGAATGAGCCCCATTAACTGAGTTTAAACATCACTTTAAATGGAAGATTTAAAGTGATGTTTAAATCTTCCATTTAGGCCCCGCCCACTCGATCGGTATCGGCCGATACTGATTCCGGCGATCGGCCCCGAAATTGGCGATTGGAGCATCCCTAGTAACGTGGACATATATTCCTGCAGAATGGCATACTATGATGAGACAACAAGGAAAAAGAAGGCAGCAGCATTGCTTCTTTTGATGCACCTCAGAGAACATGATGAGCAACTCTTACAGGTAAGAATTGTCTTATTTCACGTTGTCATTTCTTGCTTTTTGTGACCTGCTCAATCGAAATCAGTAGCAGCGATGACACCTGTATGAAACAGGAGCATGAGGACACGGTGCGCGATGTTTGCTTGCAGGTCGCCTCTCTGGTTGTTTTATTGCACAACACAATCATGTAAACAACCCAATTTGTGTTCTGTGAAACTGAAAAGGATATTACATTGTTTGTGTTACTTTCGTTGGCCGCGGCGACAGGATTTCAATTTTGGGTGGGCCAATGTAATTTCGCCTGGGCCTGTTCTAATAGCCTATTTCTCGTTAACAAAAATAATATAAAAAGAAATACCTGCATATCATTGGAGGCAGCTGTGGAATGCATATGTCCTGTAGTAAAGTCACTTTTTCTAAACCCTTCTCTTTTAAACATTTTCACAATAAGAAGCTTAAATAGGCTATTATTTAAATGATTACACGGCACGCCGCAATGAGTGGAATTAAATGTTAAACTACTGCATGTTATTTTGTTTTGGTTCACAATACATTGATACATTTAGAAACCAAGAGCATACAACGGCAGAAATACGGAATAATGAGCGAGCGCCTGATGTGTGTCTGTGTGGTTAGACCGCAGCCAGCTGTCCTTTTTAGCGGATCTTGCGAAGTGAGCGGCCGTGAGTAAATGGCACTGGTTCTCTGACGCGGGACTTTTCAGAGGCTACAGATTTATCATTAGCCTACTTCCTTCTGATACTGCAGAGCGTTCATGAGCTGAAGGTACGTGTCATACTAAAGCAGCTGGGCAGCCGATAGCCTCCTGTTGCTTCACACTCATAAGCGTTGCTGGTTTGGGCTGGAGAACGCCTGCAGCGCCAGCGTGCGCTCTGGTTGCAAATGGCACGACATTTTAGCTCGACGTTTCTTAATCATTTGTCTAGATATGTAGTCTCAATATGACGTGAGGAATCTCTTGCTTTGCACACGTGAGAAGTGTCCGGTAAAACTTGACGTGTTCCCGATGTTTCTCAATGATCCCTCCCTGTCGGCCCTCTGGGTTGAGTAGCTGATGGAGGATGGTTCCATGGACAAGACTTCTCGCACTGTCTGTAGTTTCTATTTCTCTCCATATATAGGCCTATTGCATGAGCTGCGCTGCATTCATGTTTACTGAGAGCATAGTCGATATGTTTCCAGTCCCTGTAACCATGGCGACTGAATGTATCTTCTCCGCCGGCCCGCCTCTCTCACTAAAACGCCGGCACATTTTACAAAACACACTGTCCTTGCTAATGCTATACTCCAAGAATGTGTACTTACCGTACTTTTGGGACTATAATCCGCACCTGCATATGAGCCGCAGCAGCTAAACTGTCCGTCTGTCTTGCTCTCGTTCTGTCTCTCGGTTCCACTTTTACTTTGGCGCGCTCCCTGTCTCACTCTTTTCCGGCCTCCAGCTTTTCCTGCTGGAGCCCGCCGTTTAGAGGTGGCGGGCGCGGACCGGTCCTAGAGCCCATAGAGTTAAAGGTGGTGGACTGTAACCTGTAAAATCCATAGATTTAGGAGGTTCCCTAGTGGCCGTTAGCTGTACAAAAAAAATGGGGAAAAAAGTCGCGGCTTATAGTCCGAAAAGTACGGTACTTGTCATACTAGTGGGCAGCGAAGCTCCTTTTCTTTTGTCCAAAAAGTGTTATTTAAAATCAAACAAAAGACCCAAAAAACTATTTTTTTACACAAATAGGTTTTTATTTTCCAGGGCAGGGCAAACCGAGGCGAAGGAGGAAACCGAGGTCTGTGTGGGTCAGGAAATGGCTGTCTGAGAAAAGAGGAGAACGCTATGGCCATTATAGCACTCTACTAAATGAGCTGAAGACAGAAGATGAGAAGGCCTTCTTCAACTACACAAGACTTCCCAGAGGCCTCTACGATGAGGTCCTGCGAAGGGTAGAAGGCAGAATAGAGACGAAGGACACATGGTCCAGAAAGTCTCTCCCTCCTGGTCTCAAGCTGTCCATCACTCTACGACACCTGGCCTGCTGTGACAATTATCCAAGCCTGTCCTACAACTTCAGAGTTGCTCCAAACACCATCTCCCCAATCATTAATGAAGTCTGCGATGCCATCAAAGCCGGGTTTGCTGCTGAGGTGATCCAGTGTCCTACTACAACTGAAGAGTGGACCGCCATTGCTGAGCAGTTTGAGAAGAGATGGCAATTTCCACACTGCTGTGGTGCTCTGGATGGCAAGCATGTGGCGGTCACCTGTCCTTGGAATACTGGCTCTGAGTACAGAAACTACAAGGGCTTCTTCTCCAGTGTACTCATGACCCTGGTCGACGCAGACTAAAAGTTTCTCTGGATTGGTGTCGGCTCTGATGGTTCCAGCAACGATGCAGGTGGGTGGTGGGAGCCAGAGCACGAGGAGGCAAACGGTTTTTTACCAGGGTGTTTCAAGCCACACGAGGGAAAGCCATAGGAACGGCTTAAGGAACGAGATGTAGGAAACCTGTTCATTGTATTTTGTTATAGGAATAAAATGCACAACGGAGAATCTTGTCTGGACCCGGATCATTGCCCTGCGTAAGATCCGCTAGCTAGTGCCTCAGCGGCTGTTAAGTTATCTGTTTTAGTTCTATATGATGTTGGCCGCTACAGCGTGGTTGGATGAGTTTGGTGTGGAAGAACTGGACTGGCCCACACAGAGCCCTGACCTCAACCCCATTGAACACCTTGGGGATGAATTAGAACAGATCCAGCCTCTCTTTCAACATCAGTGTCTGACCTCACACATGCTCTCCTGGATGGATGGGCAAAGGTTCCCACAGACACACTCTTGTAGAAAGCCTTCCCAGAAGCGTGGAAGCTGTTATCGCTGCAAAAGGGGGGACCAACTTAATATTGATGCCTAAGAATTTGGAATGGGATTTCATAAAACCTCCTTCAGGTGTGATGTGTAGACGGCCCATTACTTTTGTCTATGTATAAAGAGAAGCATGGACCCCACCTCCAAAAGCACATTACAGGGGCAATGGAAAGATGTGGGCTAAAGGACCACATGCACACCCCCCAGCCAAATCACTGCTAAAATAATTATTTATAACATCATTCGTATGTTTTTTTTATCAGTTATAACACATTGCATACATGGGCCATTTGTGACCCATGTATGCAAACTTGATGTAGAAATACAAAAACTGTTTTATTTCCTAAATTAAGAAAGCAAATTATAATGTTTGGTGATCAAAAACAAGATTAAATAAATACTTAGAATATTAAATGATTAAATAAATTGATTTCCAAAGATATAGCTAACACCATGTTGTCCCTGAGAAGGGTTTTCATAGCTTGTGTATCAAAGGGTTCAGATAGATTGACTTTTAAGAAGTATACATTTTTCAGTGAGTGCAGATGGAAGGGCTTCAATGATCTACTCCCGATGGACACAAAGGAAACGCATGCCATACATCTTCTTAATGCTTTATACATACTATGTCTCAGAGCTCAGAGCCTAATAAACGATGCATGCAACGGGTTGGTGTGTGGATTAGATCAGGGACCCCCATATAGCATTATCCTCTGGCGTACAAGTGCCTCGCGATGGAGCATGCAGTGCGTTGGCACTACATTTGGGGCCTTCTGCCTGATCAAAGCTGTCACTCCGCTTTCTTTGCCGGTCACAGCCCCACTGCCCCATCTGAGCACCCACCCACACAACGAGACCAGTCGAGTCCGTTTGAGATGATGTACTCATCTAAAACTTGGAAAATGTCTCTTCATGTGGTCCTACCTTCCAGGGCTTTGCAAAATAATATTTCCTCAACAAAATTCTGATTGGCTTGAAGGTCATACTTGCCAACCCTCCCGATTTCCGCGGGAGACTCCCGATTTCATTGCCCTCTCCCGGTTTCATATATCTCCCGCATTTCTCCCGACTGTTTTTTCCACTCGGACTTTAATACAGCTGCACCATTGTTTGGTTTCCATGGTAGCGCGTCTCTTTAGTAGCGTGCGCAACTGAAAGTCTGAGAGGGTGAGGAAGATAAGTCACAGAAAACTGAACAAGAATCGACGAAACTCCCCCCTGCTCACTCCTTTCCTGTCTAACACAGATCCAGCCCACACATGTGCTCCATCAAGACAGTGCACTCACAACTACAATAAGCATGCTAAGCTAATACAGCTCCGGCGATCCCCCCCCCCCCCCCCGCGGTGGTTTTGAAATGCTCCCGATTTCTGAGGTCTCAAGGTTGGCAAGTATGTTGAAGGGCGGTCGTGTGATTCAAAAACAAAAAATATGAAAAGATTGGCATCAAAGGACACATAGATATACAGTTATTAATAACATCTAAAAAATAAAAATTAAACTTTAAAAAAAAAAATAATCCCGTTTCCCTCAAACGTTGCGTGACCCCCCTGGCGCCCCCTGGCGGCCCCCCGGGGGGTCGGGGCCCCCACTTTGCCAACTCTACGGTTTTGTTTGAAACGCTTGGTGCAGATAAATGATGCGCTGTAATACCAGATATCATAAAGGCACACGGCGAACATCTGTATTATTTGGAAATAAAAACTGCATCACATTAGTAAAACGGGCACACCGGGTTAAATTCTAGAAACTACCAATAGTTTGTTTCCAGTGTCTCCAAAGCATTGCAACATAAAGCAATCGTGTTGGTGGACATCACAAAAGGAGCACTTCATGCAACATCCTAGTTTTAAAGTGCTAGACTTGCAATAGTCTCCCATGTATTGTCTTGTTTTTAAGAAGCACAGCAAAGACTTCTTGAGGAGACTGAAGGGAGCACTTGAAGCTCGTCCAACGTTTATCGGTGTTCCTTCAAATCCACACTTAGACGCTGCCTCACAGTACGGCACTCGAGCCGCACGTCCGCAGATGGAAGAGCTCTCCTCTGTCATCAGAACCAGCCAGCAGCGCACCGGATCATTACGGCCAGCATCAGACGGAACATCCTGCCTCTGCAAAGCTGTCGACTCTGAGTGTCTACTTGCACAGGAAATGCATTTCTATGTTCGCCTTTTAAGATCGTACTGTGGGGACACACGTTGATGAACTTCATGTCTACATCAACATGTGTCCCCTCTTCTCCATGTCTCTTCTACATCAACATGTGTCCCCTCTTCTCCATGTCTCTTCTACATCAACATGTGTCCCCTCTTCTCCATGTCTCTTCTACATCAACATGTGTCCCCTCTTCTCCATGTCTCTTCTACATCAACATGTGTCCCCTCTTCTCCATGTCTCTTCTACATCAACATGTGTCCCCTCTTCTTCATGTCTCTTCCACATCAACATGTGTCCCCTCTTCTTCATGTCTCTTCTACATCAACATGTGTCCCCTCTTCTCCATGTCTCTTCTACATCAACATGTGTCCCCTCTTCTCCATGTCTCTTCTACATCAACATGTGTCCCCTCTTCTTCATGTCTCTTCTACATCAACATGTGTCCCCTCTTCTTCATGTCTCTTCCACATCAACATGTGTCCCCTCTTCTTCATGTCTCTTCTACATCAACATGTGTCCTCTCTTCTTCATGTCTCCTTAGGGCTCCTCCTGCCCTCCGTCTGACATCCCTGGCAGGAGCTGACAGCTTGTTCTCTCCCTGGTCACTGGAAGAAGGTGTGTGTGTGTGTGTGTGTGTGTGTGTGTGTGTGTGTGTGTGTGTGTGTGTGTGTGTGTGTGTGTGTGTGTGTGGTGTGTGTGTGTGTGTGTGTGTGTGTGTGTGTGTGTGTGTGTGTGTGTGTGTGGTGTGTGTGTGTGTGTGTGTGTGTGTGTGTGTGTGTGTGTGTGTGTGTGTGTGTGTGTGTGTGTGTGTGTGTGTGTGTGTGTGTGCAGTGTGTTTTAACTCAGAAGGCGTTAACACATCTTCATTCTGACGGCGTTTCATCTCTACAGAGGAAACACAAATGGTCGGTCTGAGTTACAGCCCGAGGATGCTCACAGTTTCTAGACATTAGTGTGTGTGTGTGTGTGTGTGTGTCGGGCATTCTCTGGTCAGGTGTCGCCAAAGTCATCACACACCTTTCTCTGGGGATGGGAAGATGAAGAGAGACACAGAAAGGGAAGTGTGATATGGTGTGCACCTCCCTCAGATCAGAGGGTCAGTGGTTTTCCTCCAGTAGGCACACATGCACACCACACACATCTACACAATCAGAAATCACACACACACATTTATGAGCTACCTAAACGAAGCAACCTGTTGCATTACGGTACGTCCACAGAGGCTTCGCATTCAAGCGCCAGCCAATCAAATCATATCCCAGTCCAAGCTCTATCCAATCAAACCGCGTGCTTGTGTGTCCGGGGCGGGAGATGAATGTGATTGGTTGTCGGTCGCACGCCAGACACGCCCACCGGCAAGCTTCAACGCACGCTGCCGTGTGGACGTACCGTTACTACGGCGATGTTATCAAAGCGTGACAAATGAATCTGACTCGTTCGTGACTGCTGACGGGTGATTGGTCAATCCCGTTTGTCGTCTTTGGACATTTGTAATGGTTCCTCTTTTAGCTAACTTTAACGTTCCTACCTCTGTTCACCCTCTGTCTGAAACCACAGGTATTTTAGCTTTTGAATACCATTTACACACAAACCCATAGAACACACATAGAACACTCTTTAAGACATTCATGTGTAATAATAGCAGTCATAGAAACAGATAAACCAGACACTAATCAAACCACATTCAGTCTTTATATCACTGTTAATGGTATACTGTTACGGTACGTCCACACAGCAGCTTTAAACACATCTTCCACCGCTTCTCTGCCCGTTGACTTTGAATGGGGATGACGTCACTTTGCCTCGCTTTTCGCCGAACTGCATTGTGGGGGAGCGAAGCGAAGATTTCCAGGATTTTCAGGATTCCAAAGTTGAGCAATGTTCAACTTTTGAAGCTGAGCTGGAAGCGTCAGACAATCAAACACGTTTATGCAAATCTGACAGTAGAAGCGCTAGCCAATCAAACCGCGTGTAAGCAGGGAGAACCAGACCGCAGTTCATTTCCTCATATTCCAAACGAGAAGTTACGGTAGCAAATCACCCGGTTCTTTAGGACCAGAACTATTAATGGGATACAAACCGGAGGAACCAGGCATGGAGGGAGGTGGCAGAGGCAGTGGGTGGAACTGGTAGGTTTTCGCCTGTTTGGGGAGTTTGTTTATATATATATAAACATATATATATATATATATATATTAGGGCTGTCAAACGATTACAATTTTTAATCAGATTAATCACAGCTTAAAAATGAATTAATCAGATTAATCACCATTCGAACTATGTCCAAAATATGCCATTTATTTATGTATATTGTTGTGGGAATGGAAAGATAAATGAAAGAAGGCGGATATATCCATTTATAAAAAATTCTGCTTGTCAAAATGAAAGACAACCGACACACCTATCAATCATCAAACCGTGGGGTCTTAATTCATTACGTGTTGATTTCTATCAACGGGGAGTACTTCAGGAAAGTCGACAGAGGGAGGGGGGGGGGCGGCTAGTGGAGTACTTCGTGACCACTTCTGTTAGACAGCCATATGCCATACATTTTTGCATACATTCACAGTAAATATGTATTCAGCATGATAGCTGTCTAACAGAAGTTAAATCTATTTCTCACTTATTCTGACAATGTACTTAACCCCAAATAAAAGAACCCAATAAAAAGAGTTGTTAAATAATAGTCAAGTCACGTTGTAATAACAATAACTCATCTCTCTCGGTTTTTCTTTCTGAGCTTTGCTAAAAGCCACTGTGTCAAGTGTCCATCTTGGGTTGCCGTCCGCACTTCCGGACCATCTCGCACATGCGCAGAACCGATCGGGCAGGGGGACGGATCGGGTAGTGACACCCCTGTACTACAGCAAAAGTATTCTCCGTCGGGACTTCCTGCAACAACACCACGCCGTTATCTTGATTCTGATTGGCCAGAAGACATTATCAAAGATGTTCTATTGAGAAGACGATCACTACGTGACAAAAGTTTTCGAAACCGTGGCTACTGAAATCAATCTTACTAACTGCTGGCTGTGCAATTTACTCCGCGCGAGTTGGCAGACTTTATTTTGCTTACTTTAACATCATGTCTCATGGTGGGGCTAAGCCATTTCTTGGTATGGGTGTAGCCTACCCCAGCCATACCCTGGCGCTGCCACTGGTGGCACGTATGGGGCGGGCCATTCTGCATATGCGTTAAATGCGTTCAATATTTTAACGCAATTAATTAAAACAATTAATTACTGCCGTTAACGCGATAATTTTGACAGCACCAATATATATATATATATAAAATCCCCGGGGTTTTTTGCTTTGTATGTCGGGGGCGGGAGATTCATGTGATTGGTTGTTGGTCGCGTTGCTCGCAAAAAAATCCCCAAGCTCTCAGACACGCCCAGCTCCAAGATTTTCAAGATGTTTGAAAAGCTGCTGTGTGGACGTGCCGTTAAACCAGGGCACAAACTGAGTGCTTTGAGTCAACAACCAGTATGTTAATATATTCAGTTCACGTCTTTGCATTCATTATGTCATCTTGGCACTCGGCGTTAGTGCTGTCGTCCTTCACATCTCTGATATCATTAACTACCTTTTGCATTCATTTAAAAAAGGAAAGTGAGCATATACAGTGTCAGTCAGGTCCACAGTCAAGGCACTAAGTTGGCCAACATTATATTGCTGAAGTGATTCATACTGAAACTATTTCTGCATTAAGAACATATAACCTTCATCACAGATTTCCTTTGAATAAACAAGTTATCTATTTAAAGATGTAAACGTATCTCGAGTCTCTAAAAGTACAATGGGAGCCAGAGCCTTTTCTTATCAAGCTCCACATTTGTGGAATCAGCTTCCAGCTTGTGTTCGGGCGGCAGACACCCTATCCGTTTTTAAGAGTGCGCTTAAGACCTTCCTTTTTGATAAAGCTTATAGTTAGGGCTGATTAGATTCAGCTCCTAGTTATGCTGATATAGGCTTAGTTTGTCAGGGGACATCTTACTTCTTCCTTCTCTCTGTCTATACCTGTGTACTCTCATGTTCCGATTAACCCAGCTTCCCCACATTTCTTTCTTTTTGGTGTCTATATACGCCGGGATCCGGAGTCATGGATGGTCCTGCGGTCCTGGATGGATATCCTCGTGGATTCATCTTCCTATTATACACACATGCATTTCCAAACATTTGGACTACCTATGTTGCAAACGTATTATCTTTTCAATTTACACACGGCATCTATTGCACGTCTGTCCGTCCTGGGAGAGGGATCCCTCCTCTGTTGCTCTCCCTGAGGTTTCTCCCATGTTCCCTTTAAACTGTGGGTTTTCTCCGGAAGTTTTTCCTACGATGTGAGGGTCTAAGGACAGAGGGTCTAAGGACAGAGGGTCTAAGGACAGAGGGTCTAAGGACAGAGGGTCTAAGGACAGAGGGTCTGAGGACAGAGGGTCTAAGGACAGAGGGTCTGAGGACAGAGGGTCTAAGGACAGAGGGTCTGAGGACAGAGGGTCTAAGGACAGAGGGTCTAAGGACAGAGGGTGTCGTATTGTCATACTGTAGTGTGTTTTGATATAGTTGTGTGTGCATGTCAATGGTCTGCAAAGGTTCAAATCCCTATCGGCATAGTAGGGCCCCTTTAAACCCTTGTATTAGTCGGGTTGAAGATGCACTTTTCTGCTTTACAGAGACGAGTGTAGCGAAGACAAAGACGTAGCGTGGGTCCAGTTGGTGGTACTTGCGAACACGTCGCTGCTTCATTAAGTTAATGCCAATGGAAGCATTCCTTTTCTCAAGTGTAATCACCATCAGCCGTATTGATTACAGCGTTGTGCCTGTGTTTGGAGGAAAGGGCAGGGTGTCGCCGTGTGTGTGAATGAGAGGACGCTGAAAGAAAACAGATGCATTCCATCAGATAAAGGGTGCACAGTCATTTATGTTTCTTTACAACCATTAGCATTTGATGCCTTTCAAATCAAATTATACTTAGTTCATCATTTTAGAAATCTTATCGAGCACTTTTGTGAACGCTGATGCGTCCTTGTTTGCTTTACTCAACAGCAACACAACTGGCTTTTATTTGACAGTATACGTGCCGTCTGGCTGCGGTGTGGGAGGATGGGCTTCAGGGTTTGGGTCCATGTGTAAAACCTGAAGCATACCCTCCTCCACATGCCTTTAGTTCCTCTAACAGGTGAATGTTGCGGGCGTGGCCCTCCGTTGAGAGACTTCACTTTGAAACCTGTGTGTTCTGATAAGATATTCATAGCTCCACTTTAGCCATGAGCAGCTGCAGCGGGTCCACACAGACCCGAGGCTCTTAAAGTAGGAGTGAGGCCGTGCCTTCGTCCTCCTCGTCCTCCTCGCTCCACAGCTTCCTGTAGCGCTGCCTGCGTGGATGATGGATGATGGAAAGGCCTTGCAGGCTGTGTGGGGGCCGATGAATGACCTCTGACCTGACCCCCGGCTCAGCGTGAACTGCTGCAGCTCCTCCGCCCTCACACAGGAACACATGCACCTCCTGAAGCATGCTCTAAATATACCCCAAACCTTTTTCTCCGAGGGCCACATACAAAACAAATACAAAGGATTGGGCCGCTCACTAGAGGTGTATTGACTTATCAGTTAAGCTAGAAGTTAGCTAAAGCAATGGATTGTAGGTAAAGGATGCTTTAAGAAAGGCCACAGCCTCCAGAGGGTGCATGTATTCTGTCAGCAGCTCAGTCCGTAAAGCAGAAGCTTCAGAGTGATTATAATCAGGGGAAATATGACGGGTGGTTTTCAAGCTTGTTTTACAAATAGGTTATTGGGCTTTTTAAGATGGACTTTTAAAAACCCCTCGTGGGGAAACGGTTTCTCTGCATTTGACCCATCCTAGTGTTCGGAGCAGTGTGCTGCCATTTTGAACGGCGCCCGGGGAGCAGTGTGGGGAACGGTGCCTTGCTCAGGGACACCTCGGTAGCACTTGGTCTTGCCGGGACTTGAACTGGTGACCAAGCCAAGTCCCTATCGACTTCGCCACCACCACCGCCCTTTTCTTATCAACTTAGAATTGTTAGAAATAGTTTTAAACTTTAATTGATTGAATGTATTTGAAAAGTGGGCACACAAGCACAGGTTTAGTTTGTGGGACACCCCTGCTTAACTTTCCTGCACTCTAACTCTGTCACGGCTGGAGGGCGCGGGGCGCGGGACCCACATGCAGAACATCGGTTGAAATCAAAAATCCTTTGTGGAACCAGGCAAACAAAGTCAAACACATTAAATCACTCGCAACAAAAAAACCTTCCAAGACTTCAAGACTCTCACAGAGACTGAAAGACACTTAAATAAATGCACACAAGACTAATGAACACTTTTCTAAATTAAACCAACGACAGATCAGGTCAAAATAGCAGCAGTTTTTAACTTGTCTCTTGCTTTTGATTCCTCTCACTGAGACACGGTACTATGCCCCCCCACACCAGGTAATATCAACACTCTAAAGCGCTCCACAAAAGGAAACTTCATTCGTTTGTTTAGATCTGCATAAAGAGGATTGTGTACATCCAAAGACATCCAAGTAAACACAACTGGTATGTTTCTTATACACTCGTTGTTTTGCTACTGAATGTGTTTTTTTTATTTACTGCACTTCAGCCAGAAATGGTCAGACATCCGTGAATCAAACGGTATATTCTGCATTCTGCCCCAGAGAGATTAAAGAGGCCCTGTTATTAATCTGGTGGGGGCTTCCCTTCCCTTCATGTGCGTGTTCAACAGATGTGAACTTGAACATCTGCATAACTGGGCCCCTTTTGAACAAGTCCTACATTATGTTTCAAAGCCGAGTGAGACCATTGTCCCTCGAGCACAACCCGTCAGCTGACATATCCACATTAATAACGGCGATGTACCTCCATATTTGAAACGAGGAAAAGTAATTGGCCCCTTGAATGTGAAATAAGAAGCTGTTTCTATGTTACCCTCCTATACGCTGCCAGCATGCTCATCTCCCCGGATGTAGCTACAGAGCACTCTCACTGGTTTTAAAGGGGTCTTTTAATCAGCCAGTAATGAAGACTGAGTGGAAATGGTCCCTTTGATCAATTGTGCACATAATGAGATCGTTTTTTTATAGTGAGGAGCGGAGATGGAGGACGTCCGCATGCAACGACATGTGTTTGATGCCCACGTGCTGCGTTCAAGTGCGGCCCCTCAGCTCCGACTGGCAGATTGCACAATCAGAGATCCAGTGTCTTACTGGGGACTCGGAGCCGAACAGATCTTCTTCTTCTGCTGCTTTCCAGGCTCCCTTCAGCCTGAATGCGACGCCTCAGCACGTCTGCCGTCGTCACAGGAAATCCAGATGTACCTACCGAGTCTGGATGCAATTAGATTACTTTATTGTCATTACAAAAATGCAAGCGCAGTGTAACGACATGTAAGGAGGGTCTAACCAGAGTGCAAAACAGTCAGTTACACAACTATCAGAAGTATGGACACAATAAATAAAGACAACTAGGCAGGATGGGACCGCGTGGGGTGGGGTTCATTGTCAGACTGCTGAAGGGAAGAATATAATATTTCAACAATATTTCAGACGGCGCCTGAAGGCAACCCGCTCAGCAGTCTGCCGGTCGGTGAGGGACGTTCGGCAGTAGCCCAGAGCTGCACTGCAAACACGTTTGTATTAGACATCACAGATATCATAGTATCGAAGTACGTGATTTTAAGACTCATAGGAAGCTCAAAACACAACTGTTTTCAGTTCATGCTAACATCACTGTGATGCCAGACTAAGGGACAGGTCCATCCCACGGGCCAGAAGACTTTGTAAGAACATCCATAACATTAATCTGTTCGCAACTTGCATATCAATATTCCAATGACTTGTATATAGAATATTCTGCACTATTTCTACTATATTCTATTTACTTGCACTATTATCTGTTGTATTGTGTTGCACTGTGGGAGGAGCCTGAGACCTCAGATGCTCATTGTCATAACTGTAGCTATGTACACGTGACAATAAAAGCCTTGCATCTTGAATTTAGGTCAGCGGTGTCCAAACTACGGCCGGGGGCCAAACGTGGTCCATTTGGAATCGGACTTTGGCAAATTCAAAAAGTATAATGGAGTATGGCCGCCACATGAGACTTGTGCTTGTCTTATATTTTACTTCTTCAATATATATGTACAAATATATTGCACAGTGTTAATCAGCGCACGTTTCAAATACATTCAGTCAATTCAAGTTGAAAACATTTTCTAAAAATCTTAGTTGATTATAGAATAAAAAGCGCACTGACTTATTTGCATAACAAGCTTGAAATAGACCTTTCACATTTCCCCTTATTATAATCAATCTGAGGCTTCGGTTTGAAGGGATGAGCTGTACGTAACGCAATACATGAAACCCTCAGCTGTGATGTAGGCACTTATTTTTGTTTTGCTAACTTATATTATAACTTAACTTGTGAGGAATGGTTATGGCACCCCTGCTTTAGATATTCTAATAAGCAAAATGCTGAAAGCCACGACCCATGAAGCGTGTCCAAGCTGCGTGCGTCACTTCTTAGCCCTGCTGTGAGCTTCTTGCGTTGCTTCTATTCTGTCCATGTGTTTTACTAATTGGGAATATGGTGCTTAGGGGCCACCGTAGTTCTGCCCTCATCAGGCAACAACTGACAGACTGCTGAGCATTACATACTGTGGAGGTCTCATAAAGCAGCAGCAGCAGTGCGAGGGTTACTGATTCACAGGATGAGTAGATGCTGCCCCCTGCTGACCCTGCCTCACAGTATGTTCTGGTTTCCTCCTTTGCATTTTGCCACCTACACGTCATTACACTCGACATCACTTGCCTCAGGAACACTTCATATTACGGACACTTCTGGAAACGGAGGGGAAACACATCTCATACTGTCTGTAAGATGCGTAGGCAGTTTCCGTTCTCATCATTTCCTCTTAGTCCCAACAGTAGTGTTGTAGTCAAGACAGGGCCGGCCCTGACCAATTTGCTGCCCTAGGCAAGATTTTAGCTGGCGCCCCCTCCACCCCAAATGCAGACACTTACACTTACTATGACTCGCGCATGCATGGTTGTGGCATGACCACCAACACAGAAAGATATGGACACCAGATATGTGCAACTGTATTTAGTTTCCTATCCATTTGAACGTGATTTAAGTGGGGGGGGACCTAACCTCCTCTAGGGGGGTCCGGGGGCATGCACCCCCGGGAAGATTTTTTTTTTTTGTTTTTTGTTTAATATTGGAGTTAAAAGCATCAATCTGGTGCACTTTGAGAGCAACATTAGGAGCTCTATGGATACATCTCTCAACACCCATATGAAACAGAACTTTAAGTAGATTTTCTTTTTCTTTATGGATACTTTACAAATCACTCTCCTTTCAAACTGTATTCTTGTTTATTAATAACAACTTTTTTATACTGTCATATATTATTTTATACCTGTTTTTCACCTATTCTCTAATTTTTTTATAACTATAATGATCATATAAAGGTGTGCCTTTGCCTCACTGAGCTGAGGTTATCAGAGCCTCTCAGTCTTTCAGGAGAGAGCTCTCTAAAGCTCTCCCCCCCAATTCCAATGTTAATAAAAGCACACAGAAGCTGTGTAAGTTTTTTGGGAGTTTGATTTATTTTAAATGAACACAAATATAAAATTAGAAACCTATAATTGCACACTACCATTATTTAAAAAAACAATAACAATTTCACATAAACCTCTGGTTTTTACTGGGCTGGGGCAGTTCAACTTAATTTTTTGGGGGGGGGTGCCATAGTTTATGGGCGCTGTACGCAATATAGGCGTAGTTCTGTTAGTATAAGATAATAAGATGTACTTTGTTGATCCCAAATCGGGAAATGGTGTTATGAAATTTAGGAACAAATATTTTTTTCATTTCTAACTTTTTTTTTTTATCCCCAATTTGTGGGCCCCCCTATGGGTTGATGCGCCCTTAGCATTCGCCTATACTGCCTATGCCGAGGGCCGGCCCTGAGTCAAGACCACCTTAACCGAGACCAAGTCATGACCGAGACCGATGTGTACCAAGACAAAGAAAAGACTGAGACCGAATCAACACCGCAACCAGTGTGAAACCACCTCTGTAGACACTCACACACACACACACACACACACACACACACACACACACACACACACACACACACACACACACACACACACACACACACACACACACACACACACACACACACACACACACACACACACACACACACACACACACAGAAATATTTGGAGTCTCGTGAGTGCTTAAAAGTCAGTGAAGAAATCCAATCACATCCCCAGCCACAGCCGTGGTCTTGACATAACATCTCGAGTCCTAATGGACCGAGACAAAACCGAGTATAATGCAGTCGATTCCAAGACCTTTAGAAAGTGGTCTCAAGACCAGGACCGTTCACGATGCAGTACAACAGCATAACTCTGTATCACTTTGGTTAGCTGTGACTACACTTCAGTTCAAGTGAGGAGGAGCCTGATCTACTCCGGTCATCTGTTAATATTAGAGATTTACATTTGCAGAATAAATAACTCCCAGGTTTATTTGAATAGTAATTACATGTAGAATCGTAGCTGTGTAAAATACGTGGTATTGTCCCATTTTAAAATGCTGAAGTATAGAGCCAAACCAAGTGTTTAATTAAATGGTTGTGGACTATTCTGCATTACCATTTCTAACATTGGAAAACAACCCACTTTTAATGATATGCTTGTGAAACGGTGTCTATGTAGAAAGATGTGTCATCCATCTTTTCTAGCTTTGATATCCGCAGGAAGAAGGAGGATGCACGACTGCAGGTATAATGGTGTTATACACAGCTGCCAATGCACGACATAGTGATTGACATCGCTTTGTCAGAGTTGCACAATGCCTTACTTTCACAGATTTATCAGGCTTCTTCTTCTTCGCATACTGTACATGTAAGACTTCCTAGTCTGCTCGACGCAAATGTGCCTGTTTTAAACTGTATTTACATTCATCATCAATAGTTGTTTTACAGCAAAATAATCACATGATTTGAAGCCGAAACATTTGGGCTGGTAGGTTAGTTTACTTTAAGTGTTGAAAGCCTTGCGGAGATTGTGTGTGCGTGCGTGCGCGTGTGTGTGTGTCTCACATTTGCATTTGGTGTTGTTTAAATAGATTTGTTTATCTAAGTTTCATATCTATACTGTTGTGTCCAAGATATCAAGTAAAAAGGGGTTTTTTCTCAACTTTAAAGTGTTAGAATAAAAAGGAAAGTAAGTTCTCACCACGGCTCCTTGGAGTGTGTGTCTCTGGAGGACCACTTGGTGTCAGTGTCTCTTCACAAATGGTTGGAGGGATGCACGATGCCGTACTGGAACAATCAACATGATGTATCTGTTAATGAATGTATAACTGAGGTGTGTTTCAGTGTCAGTGGTTCTTTATGATCACACTTAACTTCTACTCTTACAGACTTGACTTCCAAAAGTGAAAACCGCTTCAAAACAGCTGTTGTTTATTCCTCACGTGGATGATACATTTGCTCAATATTAGGTCAATACAAAGTACTGTTCATACGACACATTACATTTCCTTTTTAATAGGGCTGTCCCAAGAGAATTAGTTTCCTAACGCCGCTTCACGGCGCCTCAACAATTCCACGTTAATTGAAAGTAACAGATGGAGCCGTGTCGAACAGAATCGCACGAGTCTTTAGAAACAAACAAACAAACACGTGGGCGGCGCGTAAATAACGTCTCGTGTTTCCAGTCCCAGCGGTTGTTAAATTGCCCTGGAAGTGTCTTCTGCACATTATTACACCTCGAGCAGCAGTACCCCCCCCCCCCCCCCCCCCCCACAACCAGGCATGCAGCAGCAGAAATGCTTTATTCACCGGCGGCAAAATCTGCCTGAATACCAGATGTTACATTTGAATACATTTGACACTGCTGTATGAAGTCCTTTTGTTGTTCTATTTATGTTTTTATGTTTCATGTGGAACTACTTCTACTTGAGCAGGTCTCCCTTGATCAATGACCTCAATGGGATGTATCTGTGTAAATAAAGGTTTGAAATGAAATTACTGCACTCAGGGCCGTATCCAGGATTTCCTAAATACCGAGGTCCAAACATGTCAGGGGGGTTCGGGGGATACCCCCGCGATTTTTGGGATTTTCATGATCTAGTTAGGTGCTTTTTAAGTCCTGTGGGGATAATATATTGATTTCAAACCATCTCAGTGGGCTGCAGTATAAATTATTTTTGAAAGTGTAATACATTAATCAGTTGACTGTTACTATTAATGATCTGGACATGCAGAAGGACCTGCACCCTCTCTTCCATCTTCATTACTCTCTCTGTCCTCTACTCTTTCTCTTTGTTCAATCTCTCCCTGTTGTTCACCTTCTGCTCCTCCTCACTTGTCTCCTCCTCACTTGTCTCCTCCTCACTTGTCGCTCCTGCCAGTGAATTAAAAGCAATTCAGCCATTTAGTTCATTTCACTTGTTTGTTTGCATTTTTTTTTTTTAAATCTGTTTTGTTTGATTCTCAAAAGAGAACAAAGATGTAAGCAAATTGTGTTTTATTATGAAATCATAACTGCAATAGATGTATGTTGTTTTAAAAGTATGCCTATTGTAAATGAAGACTATTGTTATAGATAGATAGATAGATAGATAAATGGGGTTATTAAGCCTACATTCTTCTGTCCGACTGTACCTGCAGTTCCTCCCTGACTTCCATCACTTTCTTTCTCTCTCTTTCTCTCTCTCTGTCCTGTCTCTCTCTTACCAAAGCTGAGCTTCGACTGACGTAGTCTTTTCATTATATCTGAGTCAGTGTAAAAAGAAAACAATACAATGTTATATCTTCAATGTTTTACTCAAATTGAAATGAAAGAAAAGCATTACAACGTTTGTTAAAAGGTAATCCTTCTGACATTGGATGAACGTAATTAAATGCAGCTCTCTAGCTAGTTTATTCACGCAATTAAAACTAAAGTATAGCCTGCAATATCAGTTAGTGTGCATGTTGTCGGACGTCCACTGACTAACGTAGAGCGTTCACACAGGATCTGCTGGTCATAAGATGTCCTGATGAGCAGAAGCACAAGCAGCCCGCTGGACTCAGGTCTCTAGATACCTCGTCACTCCTCCGCCGCTCCGGTTCAAGTCCGGGCTGCGGTGCGGTGGTTTGTTGATACATGTCGTCTTCTTCTGTTTGCTTAAATCGAGGCTACGTAGTTAGGCTACGTAGTTATGCAGCGCCCCCCATCCTCAGTAAATGGAAGTACTACAAAGAACCCCGTTTAGTGCAATTATTTCACAAGTTTTGTTGTATACACAGCTCGACAAATATTACCGAGGTCCGGACCTCGGTGACCTCAATGGTAGATACGGCCATGACTGCACTGTGAAGGACTTGGTTTCAAACGAGATGAGGTGTGTGACCCTGTGCCATCCTTTCTGTGCAACATGTAATCGCTGCGTGTTTAATTCACCGGGAAAACCTTTCCTTTCTTTTCTTTTACACAATTGATTGACATGTCAGCGAGGTGTGAGGGCGAGTTGTGGTGCGGCTCGTCCCTGGCTGCAGCTGCTGAGTTCTTGTGTATTTGCTGTGTTTTGCATGTGCCAACACCGGCTCAGATTAACATTTTGGAATGATGGAAATTCCCACTTGGGCTTTTTCCTGGTCCGGCTGTACACGCCTGCCTGCCAGCCAGCTGAAGCCCACTTGCACAGAATCACATCAGAGTCCAGAAACCCTGGGCAGTGATACGAGGCTGCAGAGAGCGTCTGGCGTCCAGAGGCCCTCCTTGGTTACATCGCCATGACACCACAGTGTGGCCGTGTGCATGCCACGCTTCGTGTTTTGGCTCTCGCTAACACACGAGGACACGTGAAGCACAGCATTGGCACCCACTCAGACCCCAGCAGAGGCTCGCCCACTCCCACAGGAGGTTGTTTCCCCCCGTCAGAGATGATTTCCTGGAAGCTTAAGCGGCTGTGAAGTGAAACAAGACTGTATAGGACATCAGGGAGAAAGAGAGACATGCTCCACTTGTTCCTCCTCCTGACGCGGTTCAAATGCAATCAGGACCGCAGAGATGGCACGGAAACACAGACAGGCGGTCGCTCGTGATGGGCAGGCAGGATGAGGTCAGCAGCTGCGCTCCTCCTTGAGCTGTGCGGCGGGGAGTTGTTTGGGTAATAGTGTTAAACGGCAGGCAGTGGACACAGCCAGATCTGTCAGGGCGGCTTAAAGGAGCTGAAGCATGCTTAGCAAAAGCAGTTATGCATTTAAAGTGTTACTTAATCAACCACATCACAAGCAAACACTATTGAGGAGAGCAAAGGTCAGGGGCATAGTATCCAGACTATGCTCACTTCACCTCAGCCACATCGTAGAATAGAATCTGCATAGAATGTCACTTGTTAGACGCTTTTAAGACGCTTTTCTCCAAAGCGACTTCCATACTCAATACTGAGGACAATCCCCACTGGAGCACTTTGGGGTGAAGTGTCTCAGGGACACAACGACATGCTGACTGCAGTGGGGTTTGAACCTGTGACCCCCCTGGTCTGAACACCAACGCACAACCCACTGCACCACACGCCTTTCCTATTAATTTTTTTTTGTACTGACAAATGTTATTCCATATTTTATTCCATTCTAGTTACTTTATGTAAATACTGCTATATTTTAATATATTATTTAGTATTTTTTGTAATATTAGGTAATTTTGAGAAACCGGCTCGAGATACACTTGTTGTTATATTCCATGGAATGATCTTAACATCCCGATAGCAATGAATATCTTAATGCTTTGACAAAAAATCCATAAAAAAAACATCATCTGTGGAAGCCGTAGCGCTGTAAAAAGCACGACCAATCATCTGAGCCGGCTAAAGTAACTGGACGGCCTACCTGCCTGTCAGCCTTCCATCTGGGCACACACTTATCTCGTGCCCTCATTGGTCATGTGCGCGTTCGTGTGTGTTGGAGGAGGGGCTCTGTGACGAAGTGGCAGATTTTCTCCGGTTGTGTATTTTCAAATTCGAGCGATCTCGAGCCGGTTTCTCAACCGTTTTTTTTTTTTTTTATTTGACACCAAGTCGAATTCCTCCTACGTGTCAACCTACCGGCTAATAAACCTGTTTCTGATTCTGACCTGAAGTGACCCTATGCTCTCCCGTTTGCTTTGTTGACATGCAGACATGTTAAACTTTCTCTGAATCAGACATGTAGCCACACAGGAAACCTCAGTCCTCATATAATCAGGAAGTGGAACGCCGGTCCTGCATCCTCCTGTCTCAGAGAGGAAGTGGCTCAGACAGGCAGTGCAATATAACCAGAGCCTGTGTGCTGCTGCATCGACCGCTGACTTTATTTCTGATCGTTTTATGTTTGGATTTCAATTGTTTTCTTGGACTAAAAATGATGATCCGTTCTGGAGAAAGCTCTGGTCATAATTAGAAACTAGTCATAACTACTCTGGTGATAATTAGAAACTGTATTTTGAGTTTTCCTTAACTACTTAATATGTTTCCTAAAAGATACGCCTGTTAGAGATCCACCTAAAACAAAATAGTAAAACTTAAATAACCCCGTAATTTGACTTAAAATGTCTTGCTTTCACAAAAAAGGGACACAATTTCAGTCTGCAGTTTTTTTTAAACAAATGAACCCACTTGAAGAATTTTGTAGACGTGCATTTTTAGCAAATGAAACTGCTCAAAAGTTGAACAAATGAAACACAACATCTCAATTGCCACCACTTAACGAAACTAATTGATTATGGCTTATTCCACTCAGAAGCCACACATGCGCCTCTGAAGTGGGAACATAATTGGAACAGTTCAGCTTCACTTGGATCTACCTCCATTAGCCGAGCCAAAGTAAACGACTGATATTTAATTTCAAGCAGGAAATGATGTTGCATTCTGTCGAGCTCGGTGAGTAACGACTGACCTGCTCTGGGTGCTCACAAAGTCTCCAACCTTACTGACATTTAGCTTCTTTTTACAAGTTTATTTTACAACGCTGAGGCCAGTGTGTTAAATGGATTTCCAGCCCAGTCCACATGTGCTATGGCAATAATCCCTGAGCCTCCCCGAATGAAAATACAGTGCGTTACTTGAAGATAATTCAAAGGGCGGATTAGAGTGTTGTAGAAAAAGATCATTGGCTCTCAGACAGATGTAACCAAGACAGAACATCTGTTTAATTAAGCCCATGAGATGTGTGCCTCCCTGGGGCAGATCTGCCTTTTGGAAAAGTGGTGGAATAAAGCCTTAGCCCTGAAAATAACTTCATTAGGGTTTCTAGAAGCGTTCTCTTGTATTTCACCGTTTCGTCCCACCGTCTTTTCCGCTTGTTTTACATTCAGTTAACCCCGTCTCCTACGAGTGGACATGTGTCACTGCACGATGTTCCCCTGCGTGTCTCTGTCCCGGAGCTAAGAGAAGTGAACAGCAGCAATTTAAAAGGAGCCACAGCGAGGCAGAGTGTGTAGAGTCATCACAGCACCAATGAATCTCCGCTGGCCTCACGAACTGGGAGCGGCAGAGTGGAAAGGACAGCTCTATTTTTCCACTACGGTGAAACGCCACTGCAGCGAGATGCACGGCCTCCCACAAACCACTGCAGCTCCATTAGTTAACCACTGAGATGGCAAATACACACACCCTTTACTCAAGTAGAAGTACAGATACTCGTGTTTAAAAATACTCTGGTGAAAGTAGAAGTACTGACTAAACTTCTATACTGAAGTGAAAGTAAAGAGGCTTTGAAGTGTACTTCAGTAAAAAGTACCCATAGCTAGCAGCTGCTTTAAAGAGTACCTGACCTCCCTTTATATTAACAGAACAATAATGTCATTGTTAGCTAATGAATGTTTCCATGGTGACCAACGGCAACATGACAACGTTTCCATTGGTCCCTCTTCTTTAGAGAAGACCAGGAAGTGATGGATACACGGATCGTGTTCAAACCAATAGGCACGCAATGACTCTGAAGAATAATGATCACGCACCAAACACACATTCAGACTAAAGGAACCAGCTGTTTGGGAAATGAGAGAAGTAGAAAGTACAGGTATTTGAGTTCAACATGTAAGAAGTAGAAAGTACAGGTATTTGAGTTCAACATGTGAGAAGTAGAAAGTACAGGTATTTGTGTTCAACATGTAAGAAGTAGAAAGTACAGGTATTTGTGTTCAACATGTAAGAAGTAGAAAGTACAGGTATTTGTGTTCAACATGTGAGAAGTAGAAAGTACAGGTATTTGAGTTCAACATGTAAGAAGTAGAAAGTACAGGTATTTGAGTTCAACATGTAAGAAGTAGAAAGTACAGGTATTTGAGTTAAACATGTGAGAAGTAGAAAGTACAGGTATTTGAGTTCAACATGTGAGAAGTAGAAAGTACAGATATTTGGGTTCAACATGTAAGAAGTAGAAAGTACAGGTATTTGAGTTCAACATGTAAGAAGTAGAAAGTACAGGTATTTGAGTTCAACATGTGAGAAGTAGAAAGTACAGGTATTTGAGTTCAACATGTGAGAAGTAGAAAGTACAGATATTTGGGTTCAACATGTAAGAAGTAGAAAGTACAGGTATTTGTGTTCAACATGTAAGAAGTAGAAAGTACAGGTATTTGAGTTCAACATGTGAGAAGTAGAAAGTACAGATATTTGGGTTCAACATGTAAGAAGTAGAAAGTACAGGTATTTGAGTTCAACATGTAAGAAGTAGAAAGTACAGGTATTTGAGTTAAACATGTGAGAAGTAGAAAGTACAGGTATTTGAGTTCAACATGTGAGAAGTAGAAAGTACAGATATTTGGGTTCAACATGTAAGAAGTAGAAAGTACAGGTATTTGTGTTCAACATGTAAGAAGTAGAAAGTACAGGTATTTGAGTTCAACATGTGAGAAGTAGAAAGTACAGATATTTGGGTTCAACATGTAAGAAGTAGAAAGTACAGGTATTTGAGTTCAACATGTAAGAAGTAGAAAGTACAGGTATTTGTGTTCAACATGTG